>NW_027200161.1:15000-23623 GCF_038502225.1 Cherax quadricarinatus | reverse complement strand
TATCTCTCAAAGTATGTGTGTACTGTACACCACTAATACCTAGACTAGTACCATCCACATGGCTCTCACCCCCGCACTCTCTACTTCCACCAACAGCATATCTACCATTCCCGGTCTTCTGTGTTAAGGAGGGCTTTAGGGCAATTTTCCACGCTCTCAAAAAAATCGAAAAATTATGGAAATTGAGTTATATATACAGAAAAATAGCTTAATTACTTATACGAGATGTAGAAGATGAATAGTCATAAGCTTCTTACCCCATACCCTCTGTTAGAATCACCAACACGTCTAAAACCTCTAAGACAGTAACCCCTCTCAAGGGAGGTTCCTTGATGCTGGTGAGGGAGTCTTGATCTAGGGAACTGGAGCTGAGTGCATTCTGTCCACCCCCCTCCAACAGGGGCTGTACAATACCTATGGGTTTAGCGCTCCCCCATGATAATAATTATACCACAGTACCGACTACAAGCAGCTCTACCATCACAACACTACTACCCTCCCTTCCACTAACACGTATATGATTCCACCACCACCCCGATAATCCCTATTACTACTACCATCAATACCTCTACCAATACCTGGACTACCACCAGCACTGCTACCACCCCTAACGCATCTACGACTCCCACCACTAACAACACTTCTACCACACCCACCATCATCTCTACTACGACGACCACCAAAATATTTACTACCACCACCACCATTTATGCTACCACCGCCACAATACCTCTACCACCATCCCTACGAACACATCTACCACTACTCCGTATCAACAACTCTATCACCCCATCCAACACGTACTATCCCCACAACCATCTTTACCACCCAAATTACTCTCCCACCCCAACACCACCATCACCACCAACACCTCTACCACCCCCACCATCACTACTCCCATTATCAACACCCCCCACCATTAACATTACTATTACCAACACCTCTACTACCGTACACTACCATTGCTTCTACCATCACATATACCACCCCCACACTACCATCACATATATCACCCCCACACAACCATCACATCTACCACCCCCACACTACCATCACATCTACCACTCCCACACTACCATCACATACTACCATCACATCTACCACCCCCACACTACCATCACATCTACCACGCCTACATTACCATCACATTTACCACCCCCACACTACCATCACATCTACCACCCCTACACTACCATCACATCTACCACCCCCACACTACCATCACATCTACCACCCCCACACTACCATCACATTTACCACCCCCACACTACCATCACATCTACCACCCCCACACTACCATCACATCTACCACCCCCACACTACCATCACATCTACCACCCCCACACTACCATCACATCTACCACCCCCACACTACCATCACATCTACCACCCCCACACTACCATCACATCTACCACCCCCACACTACCATCACATCTACCACCCTCACACTACCATCACATCTACCACCCCCACACTACCATCACATCTATCACCCCCACACTACCATCACATCTACCACCCCCACACTACCATCACATCTATCACCCCCACACTACCATCACATCTACCACCCCCACACTACCATCACATCTACCACCCCCACACTACCATCACATCTACCACCCCCACACTACCATCACATCTACCACCCCCACACTACCATCACATTTACCACCCCCACACTACCATCACATCTACCACCCCCACACTACCATCACATCTACCACCCCCACACTACCATCACATCTACCACCCCCAAACTACAATCACATCTACCACCCCCACACTACCAAAACATCTACCTCCATCACACTACCATCACATCTACCACCCCTACACTACCATCACATCTACCACCCCTACACTACCATCACATCTACCACCCCCACACTACCAAAACATCTACCTCCATCACACTACCATCACATCTACCACCCCCAAACTACAATCACATCTACCACCCCCACACTACCATCACATTCAACAACCCTACACAACCATCACATCTACCACCCCCACACTACCATCACATCTACCACCCCCAAACTACCATCACATCTACCACCCCTACACTACCATCACATCTACCACCCCCACACTACCATTACATTCAACAACCCTACACAACCATCACATCTACCACCCCCACACTACCATCACATCTACCACCCCCACACTACCATAACATCTACCTCCCTCACACTACCATCACATCTACCACCCCCACACTACCATCACATTCACCACCCCTACACTACCATCACATCTACCACCCCCACACTACCATCACATCTACCACCCCCACACTACCATCACATCTACCACCCCCACACTACCATCACATCTACTACCCTCACACTACCATCACATCTACCACCCCCACACTACCATCACATCTACCACCCCCACACTACCATCACATCTACCACCCCTACACTACCATCACATCTACCACCCCCACACTACCATCACATCTACCACCCCCACACTACCATCACATCTACCACCCCCACACTACCATCACATCTACCACCCCCACACTACCATCACATCTACCACCCCCACACTACCATCACATCTACCACCCCCACGCTACCATCACATCTACCACCCCCACACTACCATCACATCTACCACCCCCACACTACCATCACATCAACCACCCCCACACTACCATCACGTCTACCACCCCACACTACCATCACATCTACTACCCCCACACTACCATCACATCTACCACCCCCACACTACCATCACATCTACCACCCCCACACTACCATCACGTCTACCACCCCACACTACCATCACATCTACCACCCCCACACTACCATCACGTCTACCACCCCACACTACCATCACATCTACCACCCCCACACTACCATCACGTCTACCACCCCACACTACCATCACATCTACCACCCCCACACTACCATCACGTCTACCACCCCACACTACCATCACATCTACCACCCCCACACTACAATCACATCTACCACCCCTACACTACCATCACATCTACCACCCCCACACTACCATCACATCTACCACCCCCACACTATCATCACATCTACCACCCCTACACTACCATCACATCTACCACCCCCACGCTACCATCACGTCTACCACCCCACACTACAATCACATCTACCACCCCCTCACTACCATCACATCTACCACCCCCACACTACCATCACATCTACCACCCCTACACTACCATCAAATCTACCACCCCCACACTACCATCACATCTACCACCCCCACACTACCATCACATCTACCACCCCCACACTACCATCACGTCTGTCACCCCCACGCTACCATCACATCTACCACCCCCACACTACCATCACATCTACCACCCCCACACTACCATCACGTCTACCACCCCACACTACCATCACATCTACCAACCCCACACTACCATCACATCTACCACCCCCACACTACCATCACATCTACCACCCCTACACTACCATCACATCTACCACCCCCACACTACCATCACATCTACCACCCCCACACTACCATCACATCTACCACCCCTACACTACCATCACATCTACCACCCCCACACTACCATCACATCTACCACCCCCACACTACCATCACATCTACCACCCCTACACTACCATCACATCTACCACCCCCACACTACCATCACATCTACCACCCCTACACTACCATCACATCTTCCAACCCCACACTACCATCACGTCTACCACCCCACACTACCATCACATCTACCACCCCCACACTACCATCACATCTACCACCCCCACACCACCATCACGTCTACCACCCCACACTACCATCACATCTACCACCCCCACACTACCATCACATCTACCACCCCCACACTACCATCACATCTACGACCCCCACACTACCATCACATCTACCACCCCCACACTACCATCATATCTACCAACCCCACACTTCCATCACATCTACCACCCTCACACTACCATCACATCTACCACCCCCACACTACCATCACATCTACCACCCCCACACTACCATCATATCTACCACCCCCACACTACCATCACATCTACCACCCCCACACTACCATCACATCTACCACCCCCACACTACCATCACATCTACCACCCCCACACTACCATCACATCTACCACCCCCACACTACCATCACATCTACCACCCCCACACTACCATCACATCTACTACCCCTACACTACCATCACATCTACCACCCCCACACTACCATCACGTCTACCACCCCCACACTACCATCACGTCTACCACCCCCACACTACCATCACATCTACCCCCCAACACTACCATCACATCTACCACTCCAACACTACCATCACATCTACCACCCCCACACTACCATCACATCTACCACCTCCACACTACCATCACATCTTCCACCCCCACACTACCATCAAATCTACCACCCCCACACTAACATCACATCTACCACCCCCACACTACCATCACGTCTACCACCCCCACACTACCATCACATCTACCACCCCCACACTACCATCATATCTACCACCCCCACACTACCATCACATCTACCACCCCCACACTACCATCACATCTACCACCCCCACACTACCATCACATCTACCACCCCCACACTACCATCACATCTACCACCCCCACACTACCATCACATCTACCACCCCCACACTACCATCACATCTACTACCCCCACACTACCATCACATCTACCACCCCCACACTACCATCACGTCTACCACCCCCACACTACCATCACGTCTACCACCCCCACACTACCATCACATCTACCACCCACACACTACCATCACATCTACCACTCCCACACTACCATAACATCTACCACCCCCTCACTACCATCACATCTACCACCTCCACACTACCATCACATCTTCCACCCCCACACTACCATCAAATCTACCACCCCCACATTAACATCACATCTACCACCCCCACACTACCATCACGTCTACCACCCCCACACTACCATCACATCTACCACCCCCACACTACCATCACATCTACCACCCCCACACTACCATCACATCTACCACCCCCACACTACCATCACATCTACCACCCCCACACTACCATCATATCTACCACCCCCACACTACCATCACATCTACCACCCCCACACTACCATCACATCTACCACCCCCACACTACCATCACGTCTACCACCCCCACATTACCATCACATCTACCACCCCCACACTACCATCACATCTACCACCCCCACACTACCATCACATCTACCACCCCCACACTACCATCACATCTACCACCCCCACACTACCATCACGTCTACCACGCCCACACTACCATCACATCTACCACCCCCACACTACCATCACATCTACCACCCCCACACTACCATCACATCTGCCACCCCCACACTACCATCACATCTACCACCCCCACACTACCATCACATCTACCACCCCCACACTACCATCACATCTACCACTCCCACACTACCATCACATCTACCACCCCCTCACTACCATCACATCTACCACCTCCACACTACCATCACATCTTTCACCCCCACACTACCATCAAATCTACCACCCCCACACTACCATCACGTCTACCACCCCCACACTACCATCACGTCTACCACTCCCACACTACCATCACATCTTCCACCCCCACACTACCATCACATCTACCACCCCCACACTACCATCATATCTACCACCCCCACACTACCATCACATATACCTCCCCCACACTACCATCACATCTACCACCCCCACGCTACCATCACGTCTACCACCCCCACACTACCATCACATCTACCACCCCCACACTACCATTACATCTACCACCCCCACACTACCATCGTGTCAACCACCCCCACACTACCATCACATCTACCACCCCCACACTACCATCACATCTACCACCCCCACACTACCATCACGTCTACCACCCCCACACTATCATCACATCTACCACCCCCCACACTACCATCACATCTACCACCCCCACACTACCATCACATCTACCACCCCCACACTACCATCACATCTACCAACTCCACACTACCATCACATCTACCACCCCCACACTACCATCACATCTACCACCCCCACACTACCATCACATCTACCACCCCCACACTACCATCACATCTACCACCCCCACACTACCATCACATCTACCACCCCCACACTACCATCACATCTACCACCCCCACACTACCATCACATCTACCACCCCCACACTACCATCACGTCTACCACCCCCACACTACCATCACGTCTACCACCCCCACACTACCATCACGTCTACCACCCCCACACTACCATCACATCTACCACCCCCACACTACCATCACATCTACCACCCCCACACTACAATCACATCTACCACCCCCACACTACCATCACATCTACCACCCCCACACTACTATCACATCTACCACCCCCACACTACCATCACATCTACCACCCCCACACTACCATCACATCTACCACCCCCACACTACCATCACGTCTACCACCCCCACACTACCATCACGTCTACCACCCCCACACTACCATCACATCTACCACCCCCACACTACCATCACGTCTACCACCCCCACACTACCATCACATCTACCACCCCCACACTACCATCACATCTACCACCCCCACTCTACTATCACATCTACCACCCCCACACTACCATCACATCTACCACCCCCACACTACCATCACATCTACCACCCCCACACTACCATCACATCTACCACTCCAACACTACCATCACATCTACCACCCCCACACTACCATCATATCTACCACCTCCACACTACCATCACATCTACCACCCCCACACTACCATCACATCTACCACCCCCACACTACCATCACATCTACCACCCCCACACTACCATCACGTCTACCACCCCCACACTACCATCACGTCTACCACCCCCACACTACCATCACGTCTACCACCCCCACACTACCATCACATCTACCACCCCCACACTACCATCACATCTACCACCCCCACACTACAATCACATCTACCACCCCCACACTACCATCACATCTACCACCCCCACACTACTATCACATCTACCACCCCCACACTACCATCACATCTACCACCCCCACACTACCATCACATCTACCACCCCAACACTACCATCACGTCTACCACCCCCACACTACCATCACGTCTACCACCCCCACACTACCATCACATCTACCACCCCCACACTACCATCACGTCTACCACCCCCACACTACCATCACATCTACCACCCCCACACTACCATCACATCTACCACCCCCACTCTACCATCACATCTACCACCCCCACACTACCATCACATCTACCACCCCCACACTACCATCACATCTACCACCCCCACACTACCATCACATCTACCACCCCCACACTACCATCACATTTACCACCCCCACATTATCATCATATCTACCACCCCCACACTACCATCACATCTACCACCTCCACACTACCATCACATCTACCACTCCAACACTACCATCACATCTACCACCCCCACACTACCATCACATCTACCACCCCCACACTACCATCACATGTACCACCCCCACACTACCATCACATGTACCACCCCCACACTACCATCACATCTACCACCCCCACACTACCATCACATCTACCACCCCCACACTACCATCACGTCTACCACCCCACACTACCATCACGTCTACCGCCCCCACACTACCATCACATCTACCACCCCCACACTACCATCACATCTACCACCCCACACTACCATCACATCTACCACCCCCACACTACCATCACATCTACCACCCCCACACTACCATCACATCTACCACCCCCACACTACCATCACATCTACCACCCCCATACTACCATCACGTCTACCACCCCACACTACCATCACATCTACCACCCCCACACTACCATCACATCTACCACCCCCACACGACCATCACATCTACCACCCCCACACTACCATCACATCTACCACCCCCACACTACCATCACATCTACCACCCCCACACTACCATCACATCTACCACCTCCACACTACCATCACGTCTACCACCCCACACTACCATCACATCTACCACCCTCACACTACCATCACATCTACCACCCCCACACTACCATCACATCTACCACCGCCACACTACCATCACGTCTACCACCCCACACTAGCATCACATCTACCGCCCCCCACTACCATCACATCTACCACCCCCACACTACCATCACATCTACCACCCCCACACTATCATCACATCTACCGCCCCCACACTACCATCACATCTACCACCCCCACACTACCATCACATCTACCACCCCCACACTATCATCACATCTACCGCCCTCACACTACCATCACATCTACCACCCCCACACTACCATCACATCTACCACCCCCACACTACCATCATATCTACCACCCCCACACTACCATCACATCTACCACCCCCACACTACCATCACATCTACCACCCCCACACTACCATCACATCTACCACCCCCACACTACCATCACATCTACCACCCCCACACTACCATCACATCTACTACCCCCACACTACCATCACATCTACCACCCTCACACTACCATCACATCTACCACCCCCACACTACCATCACATC
>NW_027200161.1:0-10000 GCF_038502225.1 Cherax quadricarinatus | reverse complement strand
ACTGCAGAAATACGTATAACTAAACACCTCATTACTATTCTAGAGTTGCCAGCGATAATCAGTCGTGCAATCTGCGTTAAATAAAAACAACAGTGCATGAAAAATAATCCCTTTCAAATTTAAAGAAAAAAATTACATAAACATATTTAGTATCGTGTCCATTTTCTCATTATCTAGTAACCACTGTACGTATAATATCCAAAATATAAATAATACTTACAATACTACCCAACGTTCTGCTTCTCTTAGTATCATCACCATATTTCAAATATCTTCATATTAATTTGTGATTGTAAAACAATTCATTCGTTCTTAAAAATTAAGTAATTTTTGTAAATGTTTCTTTGTATCAGCCGAAAGATCCATATAGGCATGTTACTTATTTTATGTGGATTTTGTAACTAAGTTCTAGCGGCAGTAGTAATAGCAATAGTAGTAGTAGTAATAGTACTAGTCGTAGTAGTACTAGTGGTAGTAGTAGTAGTATAGTCGTAGTAGTAGTACTAGTCGTAGTAGTCATAGTGGTAATAGTAGTTATAGCAGTTGTAGTAGTAGTAGCAGCAGCAGCAGTAGTAGTATTATCAGTAGCAGTAGTAGTAGTGCTACTACTAGTAGTAGTAGTAGTAGTAGCAGCAGTAGTATTAGTAGTATCAGTAGCAGTAGTAGTAGTAGTGCTACTACTACTAGTAGTAGCAGCAGTAGTATTCATTGTAGCTGTAGTAATATTAATAGTAGTTACAGATTTTTGTAGTAATAGCTAAAAAAAAGTTTCAACATTCCAAGTTCATTTTATATTTGCGTGGAGGTTAGTGAGAGCAGAACACCGCTACTTCAGTGCTCAGAGTACAGCAGCACTGTGATCTGCACGTACACCAGCACTGTGATCTGCACGTACACCAGCACTGTGATCTGCACGTACAGCAGCACTGTGATCTGCACGTACACCAGCACTGTGATCTGCACGTACAGCAGCACTGTGATCTGCACGTACAGCAGCACTGTGATCTGCACGTACACCAGCACTGTGATCTGCACGTACACCAGCACTGTGATCTGCACGTACAGCAGCACTGTGATCTGCACGTACAGCAGCACTGTGATCTGCACGTAAAAGAAGATGGAGGTGGGGGTGGAATGCATATTTCCTAAATGTAAAAATGAATTTGATAGTGCAATACACCAGAGATTGATCTATAAACACGAAGAGGAAAGGCTAGCTACAATGGTACTATAATAGATTCCAGAATACCTAATGGAAAGGAGACGGCTCGTTTGTCCTGCTTATGATTCCTACACAAATAACCCGCACATAGGAATAAGATATTGATGATGTTTCGGTCCGACTTGGATCATTAACTAGACCAAGTCGGACCACAACGTCGTCATCAGTTTCTTTTTCCCAATTGCGGGTTATTTGTGTATTGTTCCAGTTACAGTATTGTGCCTTTTTATTCCTCATGATTCTTATCCACCAGAGAGGAGGATCGAGGACGGGCCGAGGTACCATTGGGGCCCCATAAGGATCAGTGTGGGACCAGTACCGCTCCTATTCGTAAAGGAGATGCCGGAAGAGATAAAGTCCTATTTGCGTATGATGTAAAACTAATAAGCAAAAACCTGAAGAATTCATGGCAAGACTGCTGTAAGACCTGGAAATATTGTAGGGATGTTCAGGGAAATGACAACAGAAATACGATTTCCTTAAGGACTCCTGATCCTCACCAGTCTTCTTTGTACTGGACTGATGAAGCCACTGTGTGGCGACACGTTTCCTTAAAGATGCCCAAGTGTTGCATATGTATCAAATTTACCAACTTGTGGTTCTCTGAATTGTTTATCTACAATTAGATAAATGTTTATTTAGTTATTGACATCTAAAGAACAAATAATGCGGAAGTATTGGAGAATGACCCTGGGGTAAGCACAATACCGAGCACATCACTAGAGGCGCTTATAACCAACAATATGACCAGCATTTGTACATATAGTATAATTGAGAAAGGCTTTCAGGAACTTAGGTACGAAGTATTCACGACCTTCCATTGAGTAAGCCGCATCTGCAAGGAACCTACAACTGATCAAGCAGCTAAGGAAATCAGAGAAGGTCCAGAGATTTGCAGCACGACTACCTCCAGAGCTGAGAGGTCTGACCTGCGAAAAGAAGCTAAATGAATCTAATCACTTTAGAATAAAGAAAAATCAGAGGGGACATGATAACAAAGTACAAGATACTTTGAGGTTTTAATAAACAAGGAAAAACTGAAAATAGGGGACTGGGAACAATAGAAGAAAACAATACTAAAAGCCATTCAAATGAGAGGACCCGTAAAAAAATAGTTAACCAGAGGTTGATTCAGGGTATTTAGAAAGAGGAATACTTGAGATGAGGAGATGGTAGTAGTAAATACAAAACAAAATTGAAGGTTAGATTCGACAGGACCAACCAATCAGGAAACTTGTGAAGTATATTGCCTGATGTTATAAACAGCGAGGCCATGTACCAGAAACCAACTTACACACACTGAAAGTAAATGATATAATGCTACCGAAAGATGTGTACATGAGTGTTTTTTCCACACACACACACACACATACACACACACACACACACACACACACACACACACACACACACACACACACACACACACACACACACACACACACACACACACAAGAGCTGTGACTCGACCCCTGCAACCACAAATATGTGAGTACACACACACACACACACACACCAATATTAAGAAAAACATTTCGGTGGAGCGCACATTGCATTCAACATACTTCTGTCAGCTTCAATATTCACCGAAATAAATGTATATTCAATCCCAGAACCAGAGCAGTCTGCGTGTATATATTTACCTAAATAAATCCTAGTCCATTTGTGGTTACCAGAATGTGCGTTGCAATAAATACTCATCGTCAGAGAGAGAGAGAGAGAGAGAGAGAGAGAGAGAGAGAGAGAGAGAGAGAGGAGAATACACACCTCACCTACCTGTGGTTGCAGGAGTCGAGTCTAAGCTTTGAGCTCTGCTTATTGTCCTACCGCTTGCTGCACTTACTCCCTACTGTCCAGGTGGCCCCTGTCATAGCTATTCCTAAAATATGCATGGAGCCTCCCTTCATCAATTTCATTCCACTTAATCATCACTCTGAAGCTGAATAAATACTTCCTGACATCCCTATGACTCACACATGTCTGTAACTTCTAGTGTGATTAACACATACATTCTGCCTTATATCTTAAATGTTGAGACAACTTTTAATTTGTTCATGTCCCTTGTAACAATCCCGTATCTATTGACTTGTAAATTTTAGCTAGTGGCTCGGTGCTTCTGCTGCCTCTCGTAGAATCCATAGTGACACCTTGTCAGTTCCCATCGTGTTTGATATATTCTGCTCACCAAAAAAGTTTCTTCACCTTCTCCTCCATTGTGTGCATGATGTCTGGTACCCGTTGGTGTACCCTTTCTCTTTGACACTCTGGTGTTAATCTTGTGTTCACTGAGAATGCCTTTTTAAATTATTCGTTCAGTTCCTCACAGGTTTCCTTGCCATTTTTCTTGAATTTTTTCGTGAACTCTCCGCTTTTCTCCTTCAATCCTATTTCCTGGTCTTTACTGTCGCCATTCTTTCGGTGTGACTTTGAAACAGTTTCTCCCTTAACCTTTGTCTCTATGTCATTCTCAAATCGTGTTTCAGCTGTTCTTCTCACCCTTGCATTTTCGTTTATGGGCCTTCTGCTCACTTCTCTCTTGTCTGTTTTCTCTAAAGTTTTGCCTTTTCTCCTACACTTTTGCTTTCCTTTCTCCATCTTTGGTTA
Organism: Cherax quadricarinatus; assembly: GCF_038502225.1. Classification (NCBI taxonomy): domain Eukaryota; kingdom Metazoa; phylum Arthropoda; class Malacostraca; order Decapoda; family Parastacidae; genus Cherax; species Cherax quadricarinatus. The sequence continues at coordinate 6,174 of NW_027200161.1, read as the reverse complement.
AACCATGATCCCAATTATGTTTTGCCAGTTTACCTGCTAGGTAGTCCATCCTATTCACTGACTTTCTTTGTAGTTCGCTTTCCATCGTTCTTCCTTTAGGATTATAAGTGTCTTCTGTAATCTGATTTATCCTGATGTCCACCTGCTATGCATCCCTCATTGTTTGTTTCCATAAGTTGTTCGAAATTCGGTATTGTTAGGATGCTAGCACCCAGAGGCCTCTCATTCTAAACCGTCCTTATTAGATACCTTCATGATAAATACTAGATCCAGTTTTATTGGTTCGTCCCCAATTCTCTTCTGTGTCCTTGAGAAACTGACACAAAGATTTTCATCACAACATCCAACATCTTAGCATCCCTGGTTCCCCATGTGGATATAAGCTCATCTGGTCTATTTCTCATTTTGAGAAAACTTCCATTATCAACAGCTTTTCTTTTACCTCATGAACGCTTCTTGATGCTTCCGTCACGATGTCAACCACTGCTTTGTTGTCATCTTGGTCAGTTACTACTTAAAGTTGGTTGTAGGTCACTGTTATTTCTGCTTTTGAACCTTTTTTAATTGTCCCCACCATATTGTCATTCAGCTTTTTCTGTTTATTCCACACATCTCTTTAAACGCCACTTTCAGTATTTCTTTTTTTCCCTTACTACTTGAAATCGTGCTGAGAAAATGGCATCCTTTATCATTTCAGTTAGTTTTGTATTTGTGAGAGCTATAATGTCTAGTTTGTCTTTAAAATAGCTTCTAACATTAAGTACCTACTGTCTTGGTTGTGTTAGTTAAATGTTCACAACACTACTGATGAACGATGAACTAGAGACTCACAATCATAACTGTTGTTACACCTTCATGCACCAGACGACACGAGAGATTATAACAGACATTTTGCTTAATCTAAAACGAGACATCATTCGACATAACTTTTTAAAGTTTAAACCATTTGTATTGCTCTAACACTTGCATGATATATGTTCATGAATAATTCCCCCTAAATTAGGAGTCGCGAGCTGTGTGTGTGTGTGTGTGTGTGTGTGTACTCATGTACCTATTTATAGTCAGCTGTTTGTGGTTGCAGGGGTCAAGTCTTTGCTTCTGGCCTCGCCTCTTCGCTAGTCGTTACTAGATCCATTCTCTTCTCCAAGAGTCTTATCATACTTCGTCGCGAAGCTATGTATGGATCATGCCTCCGCTACTTCGCTCTCCAGATTGTCCCATTTCCTGACAACTCTAAGACTGAAGAATTACTTCCTAACATCTCTAAGGCTCATCTGAGTTTAAACTTCCAGTTGTGTCCCTTTTTTTCTGTGTCCCATCTCTGAAACATTCTTGCCCTGTGCACCTTGTAATTCACTTTCAGTATTTTATACGTCGTTACCATGTCTTCCCTATCCCTCCCCCCCTTCTTTGACGTCAGGTTGAGTTCCCTTAGCCTCTTCTCATAGGACATGCCCCTTGGCTCCGGAACTAGTCTTGTTGCAAACTTTTTCTCTTTATACAGTTTCATGACGTGTTTTGACCACGGGTGGTGATGCATACTCCAATATGTGCCTGACGTACACAGTGTACGGTGTCGTGAATGAATCCTTACTTAGATTTCGAAACACTATTCTTGGGTTTGTAAGGCGCCCATGTACTGCAACAGTCATTTGAAGTGCGCCTTAGACGTGTCCGGTGTGATGCTCACCCCAAGATCCTTTCCCTTAAGTGATTCTTGCAGTCTTTGATCCTTCAGGTTGCACTTCGTCTACGGTCTTCTTCGTCCTTTCCCAAGTTTGGACTAGTCTTGCAGCCTTTCCAGATCCCCTTTTAGATTCACCTAATCCTCATCTGCTTGTATTTTCCTCATTAGTTTCATACAGTCTGCAAACAGGGATACCTCTGAATCTGTCCCTTCAATAGTCATTAATATATACAAGAAACAACACCGGACTTAGAACTGACTCTTGTGGAACCCCGCACGTCGCATGCGCCCCCTCTGAAACTTCGTCACATACCAACACTCGACGTTTCCTTACTGTAAGGTAGTCTTTGATCCATTGCAGTAGTTTCCTTGCTATTCCTGCCGGCTCCTCTATCTTTCCAACCAGTCTCTTGTGTGGAACTGTGTAAAATCCTTTTTTAATGCAAAAGAAGATGCATTGTACACATCACTCTCTCCTGCCTTACATCTGTTACCTTGTCATAGAACTCCAGTACGTTTGTGAAGCAGGATTTCCTTTCTCTGAAGCCCTGCAGGTTGTCATGTATGAGTCTGCTCCTTTTTTTTAGAAGATGTACCATGTCAGGGACACTGGTCTGTAGTTTAGTACAGCCTGTCTGTGTCCTTAAAATTTGGGACAACATTGGCTAACTTGCACACCTCAGGCAGTTGCTCTGTTTCGATAGATTTATCAAAGGCTCTTGTTAGCGGAACACCCTGTGCATCTGCTCCCTCTCTCAGGACAAAAGGAGAGATGATATCTGGGCCCACCACCATTGAGGTGTCTAGTTCATCTAGCAGTTTCGTCACATCCTCGTCAGTTTTGTGCATTGTGTCCAGCACCTCGTGGTGCACCCTGCCAGCCTCTCTGTTTCCACTGGGAATACCTCCCTGTGAGCTCCCCTCCTTCCTCAGCCTGATTTCCTAGTCCTAGATTGTTGTTTTTCTGCTGATGTGGATATAACAACTCTGGGTCAGATTTTTCTTTTGATGCTATGCCATTCTCATATTGCTGCTTGGCCTCTCTCCTTATTAATGTATATTCTTTTCCGGGTCTTTGGCTCAACTCTGTTTTCTGAGCCCTTTGCCTTCTATACATTTTCCATGCTCTAGCACATGTGGTTTTGGTTTCTTTACACCTTTGGGTAAAACATGGGCTCTGGTCTTCCCATTGTTTCTGTTACCCCTTGTCATGAACTTCTCCTTTGCTTCCCTGCATTTTGTGGTCATGTGTTCCATGATTTCATTTACTGTCTTCCCTCTAGTTCTCTTTTAGACTGCAACTCATGCAGGAATTGTCTCATACTTGTGTAGTCCTCTTTTTGAAGCTTGGCTTTTCCCGTCCTTTCTCTTGCTGCTTCACTCTCCACTGTTAACTCTGTATACAAGGACCACATGATCACTAGCACTGAGGGGCCTTTATATAGTGTGTAATATCCCTTCTGTCTTAACTGTTCTAGATGGTCGAGCCTTGCTGGAGGCTGGATGTGTCCCTATAATGTTAGTCCTTGAAATTTTCCAGTACTGTCTCCAACATCTTAGCCCTCCACGTTCTGGTCCTCCATGTGGCTCCAGGCTTTGCCAGTCTATCTCCTTGTGCTTGAAATCGCCCGTGATGAGTAACTATGTTGGCCTTTCTGAGCATATCAACTAATGTTGTTTTCATCGTACACTTGGTTTCCTGCTGTTCAGTGGTGGGTTGTACATCACTATCATCATTTTTTGAACCACAGTCTGAAGTGTTCCTGTAGTTATCTGCTACTCTGTCCATTCTTTCCATCTCCTAAAAACTCTACTAGCTTTTGATGAACAGAGCAACTTCTCCTGCCCCCCACCCCCATCCTCTATCTTTCCTCAGGATCTGATATTCAGTCGGAAAGATCCCATCTGTTATCCTCTTGAGCTTTTTGTCTGTGAGTGCTATGCTGTGGGGGGATGCCTTAATGATACGTTCTTTCCACTCCTTATTTGTATTCCACATGCATTGGTGCACCATGCCTCCATCTCCCTTTCAGTTACTGTATTTTGAGGGGTGGGAGGGGGTTGGTTCAGGTTGGAGGTGTGGAAGGCAGGACGGAATATTATGGAAGCTTGCTGTGATGGTCATATTATTGCTAGGGGGCTGGCGACTGTGGAGTGTGGTTTGTTTCTGGTTATTGTGTTTGGTTGGTATAGTGTTATAGTGGTTGAAGGGGTTCTGTGACCATTGGTGTTTAGTATTTACTGAGGCTGACTTTTCCTGTCTGTCGATGCCTGCCCTGTCTCTCTTTCATTCCACTGGCGTCTTCTTACCCTCACTCTTATTTATTCCCATTCGTTTCGCATTCTGTTATGGTCGAAGTACACTCATTGATACTTCTGGGAGCCCATTAGCAGTGGTTTCTGTTGAAGCATCTTTTTCCATACCACCTGTCTTGAATAGCAATCTGACTGGCTGATATTTTTTTCTTTTCAATACTCTCCAATTTTCTGAAAATATGTCAGCTGGGACATGTCCTTATCTCCTGTTATTATGATGATGCACACAATCTCTTTTTTTTCTCCCTCTGTCATCTTTTTAAATTCCTGAAGCCAATTAATAATTAGTAACATCTCCCTCTCATCTTCCTATTTTTTCCCTCCATACCTGTTGATTAAATTTAAGCACCTCTTTTATTTCCCTTATCATCTTCCAGACACCTGGTGGCCTGATATCACTTCTGCAAAGGACTTCTTTGTTTCTTTCCGTCCTTCATTTACCTAGCTGCCCACTGATATTCCTGTTCCCATTATATAGCTACTTTTGATCTTTTTATTAATATCCTTCTTCAGCATTTCCAATTCCTCCTCCAGGCTCTGTATCTTTGCTTCAGCAGCTATAGCTCATAACTCCCACTTCTTTCTCTCTGCCGATATCTCCTCCAACACTGTATTGCAAGACTCATTTAGCTTATTTCCCTACTGTTGTTCCACTGTGCTCTTAAGCCTTTCTGTCCATGCTTCCTTCTCAGACATTCCATCCTTAATTCACTTGCCCCTACATCCTATTTTTTGGGATTTCACTTTTTTTTATCTTGTTAGGATGCACTAGTTTTTGCAATCTATAAACTTTAAGTGCCGAGGTGTGTGTGTGTGTGTGTGTTTGTGTGTGTGTGTGTGTTTGTGTGTGTGTTTGTGTGTGTGTTTGTGTGTGTGTTTGTGTGTGTGTTTGTGTGTGTGTGTGTGTTTGTGTGTGTTTGTGTGTGTGTGTGTGTTTGTGTGTGAGTGTGTGTGTGTGTGTGTGTGTGTGTGTGTGTGTGTGTGTGTGTGTGTGTGTGTGTGTGTGTGTGTGTGTGTTTGTGTGTGTGTTTGTGTATGTGTGTTTGTGTGTGTGTGTGTGTGTGTGTTTGTGTGTTTGTGTGTGTGTGTGTATATGTTTGTGTGTGTGTGTGTGTGTGTGTGTGTGTGTGTGTGTGTGTGTGTGTGTGTGTGTGTGTGTGTGTGTGTGTGTGTGTGAGTGTTCGTGTGTGTGTGTTTGTGTGTGTTTGTGTGTTTGTGTGTATGTGTGTGTGTGCACTTGTGGTTGTAGAGGTCGAGTCATAGCTCCTGGTGTGTATGTGTGTGTGTATGTGTATGAGAGTATTGGTGTATGAGTGTGTTAGCCTGTGTCTGTGGGTTTTTGTATGTATGTGAATTAATATGATTATTTTGGTGTGTTTTAGTGTGTGTGCGTGTGTACTCACCTAACTGAACTCACCTAATTGTGGTTGCAGGGGTCGAGACTCAGCTCCTGGCCCCTCCTCTTCAGAGAACGCTACTAGGCCCTTTCTGCCCCATGAGCTTTAACATACATCGTCTCAAAGCTGTGTATGGTTCCTGCCTCCACTGCGTCACTTGATAGACTATTCCACTTCCTGACTACTCTATGACTAAAGAAATACTTCCTAACATCACTTTGACTCATCTGAGTCTTCAACTTCCTTGTATCTGTGTCCCCTGTCTCTGTCCACCTAGTCTATTCCACTGAGTATTTTGTATGTCGTCATCATGTGTCTAACCCTCCTGTCCTCCAGTGTCGTCAGGCCGATTTCCCTTAACCTTTCTTCGTAGGACATTCCCCTTAGCTCTGGAACTAACCTTGTCGCAAACCTTAGCACTTTCTCTAATTTCTTGACGTGCTTGACCCGGTGTGGGTTCCAAACTAGTGATGCATACTCCAGAATGGGCTTGACGTGCACAGTATACAGTGAACATTAAAATGATATAAAATACCGACAGGTTATTAGGTAAGAAACATATGCAACATCTTTATTTCGAGACGTTTCGCTTACACAGTAGGCTTCTTCAGTCGAGTACAGATAAGTTAATAGAAGCAGAAGATACTTGAAGACGATGTAATCAGTCCATCACCCTTGAAGTTTTGAGGTGGTCAGTCCCTCAGCCTGGAGAACAGTATTCTTCCATAGTCTGAAACAAAATGGAGTTGAAGTGACATGATGGAGCCTTATATA
>NW_027200160.1:0-23624 GCF_038502225.1 Cherax quadricarinatus | reverse complement strand
CAACATTTTAAAATATATTGTTTATTTTTCAAGAAACCCATAAAATTATCATGAAATTCAGAAACAATTTCGTATATTTCATATATTTTTTAAAAATAGCTTAAGCATTGGAAAAATCTAGAAATAGGGTAAAATGATGTTTTTCTGCATATTTCGACGATTTGGTGCATTTAGAACACTTTTCAGACAAACCTGATTTTTTAGCTAATATTCATGGATTTTCAAACTTTTTTATTATAATTTCTGAAGGAATTGAATTTCATGCTGAAAGTCACGTAAATATGATACTTTAGTCTAGTATTGTGTCAATACATATTTCAAGTGTGAAAGGCCATGTATTTTAGCTGAAGTTTTCTAGATGCTCCAAATCGTCGAAATATGCAGTAAAACATCATTTTACCATATTTTTCGATTTTTTCAATGCTTCAGGTATTTTTAAAATATATATGAAATATTCAAAATTATTTCTGAATTTCATCCAAATTTTATGGGCTTTTTGAAAAGTATGTAATATACTTTAAAATGTTGAAAAATGCTCGAAAATTTCCATTCCACTAGTATATATATTTTTAAAAATACCTGAATGAGTGAAAAAATCGAAAAATATGGTAAAATTATATTTTACTGCACATTTCGACGATTTGGAACATTTAGAACACTTTCAGACAATCCTGATTTTTTAACTAAAATTCATGGATTTTGAAACTTTTTTACAAGAATTACTGATGGAATTGAAATTTTCGATCATTTTCAACATTTTAAAGTATATTACATTTTTTCAAAAACCCCGTAAAATTTCGATAAAATTCAGAAATGATTTTGAATATTTCGTATATTTCTAAAAATGCCTGAATCATTGAAATAATCGAAAAATATGGTAAAATGACGTTTTACCGCATATTTCGACGATTTGGAGGAATTAGAACACTTTTCAGACAAACGTGATTTTTCTGGTAAAATTCATGGATTTTAAAACTTTTTTATTAGAATTTCTGATGGAATTGAATTTCATGCTGAAAGTAACGTAAATGACATTTTAGTGTAGTATTGTGTCAATATATATTTCAAGTGTGAAAATCCAGGTATTTAAGCTAAAAACTAAGGTTTGTTTGAAAAGTTTTCTAAATACTCCAAATCGTCGACATATGCAGTAAAACTTCATTTTACCATATTTTTCAATTTTTTCCATTCTTCTGGTATTTTCATAAAAAATATATACTGATGGAATTGAAATTTTCGAGCATTTTTCAACATTTTAAAGTATATTAGATAGTTGCAAAAAGCCTATAAAATTTCGATGAAATTCAGAAATGATTTTGAATATTTCGCATATTTTTAAAAAATACCTGATGTATTGAAAAAATGTAGAAATATAGTAAAATGATGTTTTACTGCATATTTCGACGATTTGGAGCATTTAGACCTCTTTTCAGACAAACCTGATTTTTTAGCTAAAATTCACGGATTTTGAAACTTTTCTATAAGAATTACTGATGAAATTGAATTTTTCGAGCATTTTTAACATTTTAAAGTATATTACATGTTTTTCAAAAAGCCCATAAAATTTCGATGAAATTTAGAAATAATTTTGAATATTTCATATATTTTTTAAAAAATACGTGAAGCATTGAAATAATCGAAAAATATGGTAAAATGAAGTTTTACTGCATATTTCGACGATTTGGAACATTTAGAACACTTTCAGACAAACCTGATTTTTTAACTAAAATTCATGGATTTTGAAACTTTTTAACAAGAATTACTGATGGAATTGAAATTTTTGACCATTTTCAACATTTTAAAGTATATTACATTCTTTCAAAAACCCCGTAAAATTTCGATGAAATTCAGAAATGATTTTGAATATTTCGTATATTTTTAAAAATGCCTGAATCATTGAAATAATCGAAAAATATGGTAAAATGAAGTTTTACCGCATATTTCGACGATTTGGAGGAATTAGAACACTTTTCAGACAAACGTGATTTTTCTGGTAAAATTCATGGATTTTAAAACTTTTTTATTAGAATTTCTGATGGAATTGAATTTCATGCTGAAAGTAAAGTAAATATGACATTTTAGTGTAGTATTGTGTCAATACATATTTCAAGTGTGAAAATCCATGTATTTAAGCTAAAAACTAAGGTTTGTTTGAAAAGTTTTCAAAATGCTCCAAATCGTCGACACATGCAGTAAAACTTCATTTTACCATATTTTTCAATTTTTTCCTTTCTTCTGGTATTTTCATAAAAAATATATACTGATGTAATTGAAATTTTCGAGCATTTTTCAACATTTTAAAGTATATTACATAGTTGCAAAAAGCCCATAAAATTTCGATGAAATTCAGAAATGATTTTGAATATTTCGCATATTTTTAAAAAATACCTAAAGTATTGAAAAAATGTAGAAATATAGTAAAATGATGTTTTACTGCATATTTCGACGATTTGGAGCATTTAAAACACTTTTCAGACAAACCTGATTTTTTAGCTAAAATTCACGGATTTTGAAACTTTTCTATAAGAATTACTGATGAAATTGAAATTTTCGAGCATTTTCAACATTTTAAAGTATATTACATGTTTTTCAAAAAGCCCATAAAATTTCGATGAAATTTAGAAATAATTTTGAATATTTCATATATTTTTTAAAAAATACGTGAAGCATTGAAATAATCGAAAAATATGGTAAAATGAAGTTTTACTGCATATTTCGACGATTTGGACCATTTTGAACACTTTTCAGACAAACCTGATTTTTCATCTAAAATTCATGGATTTTAAAACTTTTTTATTAGAATTTTTTATGGAATTGAATTTCATGCTGTAAGTGTCGTTAATATGACATTTTAGTGTAGTATTGTGTCAGCACATATTTCTAGTGTGAAAATCCATGTATTTTAACTAAAAAGTAATGTTTGTTTGGAAAGTGTTCTAAATGCTCCAAATCGTCGAAATATGCAGTAAAACATCATTTTACCATAATTTTCGATTTTTTCAATGCTTCAGGTATTTTAAAAAAGAAATATAAAATATTCAATTTTTTTTTAATTTCATCGAAATTTTATAGGCTTTTTGAAAAATATTTAATATACTGGAAAATGTTGAAAAATTCTCGAAAATTTCAATTCCATTAGTATATATTTTTTTAAAAATACCTGAGAGAGTGAAAAAATCGAAAAATATTTTTAAATTATGTTTTACTGCGGATTTCGAGGATTTGGAGCATTTAGAACACTTTTCAGACATTCCTGATTTTTTAACTAAAATTCAGGGATTTTGAAACTTTTTTACAACAATTACTGATGGAATTGAAATTTTTGAGCATTTTCAACATTTTAAAGTATATTACATATTTTTCAAAAATCTCATTAAATTTAGATGAAATTTAGAAATAATTTTGAATATTTCACATATAATTCAAAAATTCCTGAAGCATTGAAAAAATAGAAAATTATGGTAAAATGATGTTTTACTGCATATTTCGACGATTTGGAGCATTTAGAACACTTTTCAAACAAACCTTACTTTTTTGCTAAAATACATGGGTTTTCACACTTGAAATATGTATTGACACAACACTACACTAAAATGTCATATTTAATTTACTTTCAGCATAAAATTCAATTCCTTCAATATTTCTGATTAAAAAGTTTGAAAATCCATTAATTTTAGCCAGGAAATCAGGCTTACCTGAAAAGTGTTCTAAATGTTCCAAATCATCGAAATATGTAGTAAAACATCGTTTTTCCACATTTTTCGATTTTTTCAATGCTTCAGGTATTTTTAAAAAATATATACTGATGAAATTGAAATTTTCGAGCATTTTTCAACATTTTAATGTATATTACATAGTTTTCAAAAAGCCTATAAAATTTCGATGAAATTCAGAAATGATTTTGAATTTTTCGTATATTTTTTAAAAATACCTGAAGCATTGAAATAATCGAAAAATGTAGTAAAATGAAGTTTTACTGCATATTTCGACGATTTGGAGCATTTAGAACACTTTTCAAACAAACCTGTTTTTTAGCTAAAATTCATGGATTTTGAAACTTTTTGATAAGAATTGAAATTTTCGAGCATTTTCAACATTTTAAAGTATATTACATCTTTTTCAAAAAGCCCTTAAAATTTCGATGAAATTTAGAAATAATTTTGAAGATTTCATACATACTGATATAATTGAAATTATCGAGCATTTTTCAACATTTTAAAGTATGTTAGACATTTTTCCAAAACCCCTTTAAATTTCGATGAAATTCAGAAATAATTTTGAAAATTTCATATATTTTTTAAAAATACCTGAAGCATTGAAAAAATCTAGAAATATGGTAAAATGATCTTTTACTGCATATTTCGACGATTTGGAGCATTTAGAACACTTTTCAGACAAACCTGATTTTTTAGCTAAAATTCATGGATTTTGAAACTTTTTAATAAGAATTACTGATGTAATTGAAATTTTCGAGCATTTTCAACATTTTAAAGTATATTACATGTTTTTCAAAAAGCCCATAAAATTTCGATGAAATTTAGAAATAATTTTGAATATTTCATATATTTTTTAAAAATACCTGAAGCATTGAAAAAAATCGAAATATATGGTAAAGTGATGCGTTACTCCATATTTCGAGAATTTAGAACATTTAGAACACTTTTCAGGCAAACCTGATTTTTTAGCTAAAATTCTTGGATTTTCAAACTTTTTTATCAGAATTACTGATGGAATTGAATTTTATGCTGAAAGTAACCTAAATATGACATTTTAGTGTAGTATTGTGTCAATACATATTTCTAGTGTGAAAATCCATGAATTGAAGCTAAAATGCAAGATTTGATTGAAAAGTGCTCTAAATGCTCCAAATCGTAGAAAAATGCAGTAAAACTTCATTTTACCATATTTTTCGATTTTTTCAATGCTTCAGGAATTTTTAAAAAAATATATAAAATATTCAAATTTTTTTTGAATTTCATCGAAATTTAATGGGCTTTTTGAAAAATATTTAAAATACTTTAAAATGTTGAAAAATGCTCGAAAATTTCAATTCCATTAGTAAATATTTTTTTAAAAATACTTGAAGCATTGAAAAAAATCGTAAAATATACTAAAATGATGTTTTACTGCATATTTCGACGATTTGGAGCATTTGAAATACTTTTCAGACAATCCTGATTTTTTAACTAAAATTCATTGATTTTGATACTTTTTTACGAGAATTGCTGATGGAATTGAAATTTTAAAGCATTTTCAACAATTTAAAGTATATTACATATTTATCAAAAAGCCCATAAAATTTCGATGATATTCAGAAATAATTTTGAATATTTCAAATATATTTTAAAAATACTTGAAGCATTGAAAAAATAGAAAATTATGGTAAAATGATGTTTTACTGCATATTTCGACGATTTGGCGCATTTAGAACACTTTTCAAACAAAACTTTCTTTTTTGCTAAAATACATGGGTTTTCACACTTGAAATATGTATTGACACAATACTGCACTAAAATTCCATGTTTAAGTTACTTACAGCTTAAAATTCAATTCCATCAGTAATTCTGATTAAAAAGTTAGAAAATCCATTAATTTTAGCAAAAAAATCAGGTTTCCCGAAAACTGTTCGAAATGCTGTAAGTCATCGATATATGCAGTAGAACATCATTTTACAATATTTTTCCATTTTTTCAATGCTTCAGGTATTTTTAAAAAATATATACTGATGGAATTGAATTTTTCGAGCGTTTTTCAACATTTTAAAGTATATTTCGATGAAATTCAGAAATAATTTGGAATAATTCATATATTTTTTAAAAATTCCTGAAGCATTGAAAATTTCGAAAAATATGGTAAAATGATGTTTTTCTGCATTTCTCGACGATTTGGAGCATTTAGAACACTTTTCAAACAAACCTTACTAAAATACATGGATTTTCACACTTGAAATATGTATTGACATAATACTACACTAAAATGTCATATTTAAGGTACTTTCAGCATAAAATTCAGTTCCATGAGTAATTCTGATTAAAAGGTTTGAAAATACATTAATTTTAGCTAAAAAATCAGGTTTACCTGAAAAGTGTTCTAAATGCTCGAAATCATCGAAATATGCAGTTAAACATCGTTTTACCATATTTGTCGATTTTTTCAATGCTTCAGGAATTTTTGAAAAATGTATACGGATGGAATTGAAATTTTTGAGCATTTTTCAACATTTTAAAGTATATTACATATTTTTCAAAAAGCCCATAAAATTTTGATGAAATTTAGAAATAATTTTGAATATTTCATATATATGTTAAAAATTTCTGAAGCATTGAAAAAAATCGAAAATTATGGTAAAATGATGTTTTAATGCATATTTCGACGATTTGGAGGATTTAGAACACTTTTCAAGCAAACCTTACTTTTTAGCTAAATACATGTATTTTTACACTTGAAATATGTATTGTCACAATATTACACTAAAATGTCATATTTTAGTTAGTTTCAGCATAAAATACAATATCAGTAATTCTGATAAAAAAGTTTGAAAATCCATGAATTTTAGCTAAAAAATCAAATTTCTCTGAAAAGTATTCTAAATGCTCCAAATCTTCGAAATATGCAGTAAAAAATATACGAAATATTCAAAATCATTTCTGAATTTCATCGAAATTTTAAAAAATATGTAATATACTTTAAAATGTTGAAAATTGCTCGAAAACTTCAGTTCCTTTAGTATATATTTTTTAAAAATACCTGAAGCATTGAAAAAATGTAGAAATATGGTAAAATGATGTTTTGCTGCATATTTCGAGGATTTGGAGCATTTAGAACACTTTTCAGACAAACCTGATTTTTCCGCTAAAATTCATGGATTTTAAAACTTTTTTATCAGAATTACTGATTGAATTGAATATTATGCTGAAAGTAACTTAAATATGACACTTTAGTCTAGTATTGTGGCAACACATATTTCAAAGGTGAAAATCAATGTATTTTAGCTAAAAAGCAAGGTTTGTTTGAAAAGTGTCTAAATGCTCCAAATCGTCGAAATATGCCGTAAAACATCATTTTAACTGATTTTTAGATTTTTTCAATGCTTCAGGTATTTTTAAGAAATATATACTGATGGAATTGAAGTTTTCGAGCATATTTCAACATATTTTTCAAAAAGCCCGTTAAATTTCGATGAAATTAAGAAATGATTTTGAATATTTCGTATATTTTTTAAAAATACATGAAGTATTGAAATAATCGAAAAATATGGTAAAATGAAGTTTTACTACATATTTCGACGATTTGGAGCATTTAGAATACTTTTCAAACAAATCTTGCTTTTTAGCTAGAATACATTGATGTTCACATTTGAAATATGCATTGACAAAATACTACACTAAAATGTTATATTTAAGTTACTTTCAGCATAAAATTCAATTCCATCAGTAATTCTGATAAAAAAGTGTGAATATCCATGAATTTTAGCTAAAAAAAATCATGTTTGTCTGAAATGAGTTCTAAATGCTCAAGAAATTCATGCTAAAATTCATGGATATTGTAACTTTTTATAAGAATTACTGATGGAATTGAAATTTTCGAGCTTTTTCAACATTTTAAAGTATATTACATGTTTATCAAAAAGCCTATAAAATTTCGATGAAATTATGAAATAATTTTGAATATTTCATATATTTTTTAAAAATACCTGAAGCATTGAAAAAATCGAAAAATATGGCAAAATGATGTTCTACTGCATTTTTCGAGGATTTGGAGCATTTAGAACACTTTTCAGGCAAATCTGATTTTTTAGCTAAAATTCATGGATTTTCAAACTTTTTTATCAGAATTACTGATGGAATTCAATTTTATGCTTAAAGTAACTTAAACATGACATTTTAGTGTAGTATTGTGTCAATACATATTTCAAGTGTGAAAATCCATGTATTGAAGCTAAAAAATCAGGTTTGCCTGAAAAGTGTTCTAAACGCTCCAAATCGTCGAAATATGCAGTAAAAGATCATTTTGCCAGATTTTTTCCATTTTTTTAATGCTTCAAGTATTTTTAAAAGTGAAATTTTCAAAATTATTTCGGAATTTCATCGAATTTTTATGGGCTTTTTTGAAAAATATGTAATATACTTTAAATTGTTGAAAATGCTCGAAAATTTAAATTCCATCAGCAATGCTTGTAAAAAACCAGGATTCTCTGAAAAGTGTTCTAAATGCACCAAATCGTCGAAATATGCAGTAAAACATCATTTGACCACATTTTTCGATTTTTTTCAATGCTTCAGGTATTTTTAAAAATATATATAAAATATTCAAAAATTTTTTGAATTTCATCTAAATTTGAAAAATGCTCGAAAATTTCAATTCCATTAGTACATATTTTTTCAAAAATACCTGAAGCATTGAAAAAAATCGAAAAATGTGGTAAAATGATGTTTTACTGCATATTTCGACAATTTGGTGCATTTAGAACACCTTTCAGACAATCCTGATTTTTTAACTAAAATTCATTGATTTTGAAATTTTTTTACAAGCATTGCTGATGGAATTAAAATTTTCGAGCGTTTTCAACAATTTAAAGTATATTACATATTTTTCAAAAAGCCCATAAAAATTCGATGAAATTCCGAAATAATTTTGAAAATTTCACTTTTAAAAATACTTGAAGCATTAAAAAAATGGAAAAAATCTGGCAAAATGATCTTTTACTGCATATTTCGACGATTTGGAGCGTTTAGAACACTTTTCAGACAAACCTGATTTTTTAGCTACAATTCATGGATTTTCAAACTTTTTTATCAGAATTACTGATGGAATTGAATTTTATGCTGAAAGTAACTTAAATATGACACTTTAGTGTAGTATTGCTTAAAAGCAAGGTTTGTTTGAAAAGTGTTCTAAATGCTCCAAATAGTCGAAATATGCCGTAAAACATCATTTTAACTTATTTTTCAAAATTTCCAATGCTTTAGGCATTTTTAAAAAATACATGGTGATGGAATTGAAGTTTTCGAGCATATTTCAACATTTTAAAGTATATTACATATTTTTCAAAAAGCTGTAAAATTTCGATGAAATTCAGAAAAGATTTTGAATATTTCGTATATTTTTTAAAAATACGTTAAGCATTGAAATAATCGAAAAATGTTGTAAAATGAAGTTTTACTGCATATTTCCAAGATTTGGAGGATTTAGAACACTTTTCAGACAAACGTGATTTTTCTGCTAAAATTCTTGGATTTTAAAACTTTTTTATTAGAATTTCTGATGGAAATGAATTTCATGCTGAAAGTTATGTAAATATGACATTTTAGTGTAGTATTGTGTCAATACATGTTTCAAGTTTGAAAATCCACGTATTTAAGCTAAAAACTAAGGTTTGTTTGAAAAGTGTTATAAATGCTCCAAATCGTCGAAATATGCAGTAAAACATTTTACCATATTTTTCGATTTTTCAATGCTTCTGGTATTTTAAAAAAAATATATAAAATATTCAAATTTTTTTTTAATTTCATCGAAATTTTATGGGCTTTTTGAAAAATATGTAATACACTTTGAAATGTTGAGAAATGCTCGAAAACTTCAATTCCATTAGTATATTTTTTTTAAAAATACATGAATAAGTGAAAAAATCGAAAAATATCAAAGGAAAATGATGTTTTACTGCATATTTCGACGATTTGGAGCATTTAGAAGACTTTTCAAACAACCCTTTCTTTTTTGCTAAAATACATGGATTTCCACACATGAAATATGTATTGACACAATACTACACTAAAATGCAATATTTAAGTTACTTTCAGCTTAAAATTCAATTCCATCAGTAATTCTGATTAAAAAGTTTAAAAATCCAAGAATTGCAGCTAAAAAAGCAGGTTTGTCTGAAAAGTGTTTTAAATGCTCTAAATCGACGAAATATGCAGTAAAATATTCAATTTTTTTTTTGAATTTCATCGAAATTTTATGGGTTTTTTGAAAAATATGTAATATACTTCAAAATGTTGAAAAATGCTCGAAAATTTCAATTCCATTAGTATATATTTTTTTAAAAATACCTGACTGAGTGAAAAAATTGAAAAATATTTTAAAATTATGTTTTACTGTGCATTTCGACGATTTGGAGCACTTACGACACTTTTCAGACATTCCTGATTTTTTAACTAAAATTCAGGGATTTTGAAACTTTTTTACAAGAATTTCTGATGGAATTGAAATTTTGAGCATTTTTCAATTATTTTAGCATATTACATATTTTTAAAAAATCTCATGAAATTTAGATGAAATTTAAAGAAATAATTTTAATTTTTCATATATTTAAAAATTTTAAAAATTCCTGAAGCATTAGAAAAAATAGAAAATTATGGTAAAATGATGTTTTACTGCATATTTCGACGATTTGGAGCACTTAGAACACTTTTCAAACAAACCTTACTTTTTTGCTAAAATACATGAGTGTTCACACTTTAAATATGTATTGACACAACACTACACTAGAATGTCATATTTAAGTTACTTTCAGCATAAAATTCAATTCCGTCAGCATTTCTAATTAAAAGTTTGAAAATCCATTAATTTTAGCTTAGGAAATCAGGTTTACCTGAAAAGTGTTATAATGTTGAAATCATCGAATATGTAGTAAAACATCGTTTTTCCATATATTTCGATTTTTTTCAATGCTTCAGGTATTTTTAGAAAATATATACTGATAAAATTTAAATTTTCGAGCATTTTTCAACATTTTAAAGTATATTACAAAATTTTCAAAAAGCCTATAAAATTTCGATGAAATTCAGAAAGGATTTTGAATTTTTCGTATATTTTTTAAAAAAAACCTGAAGCATTGAAATAATCGAAAAATATGGTAAAATGAAGTTTTACTGCATATTTCGACGATTTGGAGCATTTAGAACACTTTTCAAACAAACCTGTTTTTTAGCTAAAATTCATGGATTTTGAAACTTTTTTATAAAAATTTAAATTTCCGAGCATTTTCAACATTTTAAAGTATATTACATCTTTTTCAAAAAGCCCTTAAAATTTCAATGAAATTTGAAATTTAAATAATTTTAGAAAATTTCATACATTTTTTAAAAATACCTGAAGCATTGAAAAAAATAGAAAAATATGGTAAAATAATGTTTTACTGCATATATCGAAGATTTGGAACATTTAGAACACTTTTCAGACAAACCTGATTTTTTTAGCTAAAATTCATGGATTTTCATGCTGAAAGTAACGTAAACATGACATTTTAATGTAGTATTGTGTCAATAATACACTTCAAGTGTGAAAATCCATGTATTTTAGCTAAAAGTAAGGTTTGTTTGAAAAGTGTTCTAAATGCTCCAAATCATCGAAATATGCATTAAAACATCATTTTAATATATTTTTCGATTTTTTCAATGCTTCAGTTATTTACGAAAAGATATAAGATACTCAAATTTTTTTGAATTTCCTCAAAATTTGATGGGCTTTTTGAAAAATATGTAATATACTTTAAAATGTTGAAAAAATGCTCAAAAATTTCAATTCCATTAGCATGTATTTTTTTAAAACTACCTAAGATTGAAAAAATCGAAAAATATGGTAAAATGATGTTTTACTGCATATTCCGACGATTTGGAGCATTTAGAATACATTTCAGCTAATGCTGATTTTTTAACTAAAATTCATTGACTTTGAAACTTTTTTACAAGAATTGCTGATGGAATTGAAATTTTCGAGCATTTTCAACAATTTACAGTATATTTCATATTTTTCAAAGAGCCCATAAAATTTGATGAAATTCAGAAATAATTTTGAATATTTCATATATATTTTAAAAATGCGTTAAACATTGAAAAAATAGAAAATTATAGTAAAATGATGTTTTACTGCATATTTTGACGATTTGGAGCATTTAGAACACTTTTGAAACAACCCTTTCTTTCTTGCTTAAATACATGGATTTTCACTTCTTGAAATATGTATTGACACAATTCTTCACTAAAATCCCATATTTAAGTTATTTTCTGCATAAAATTCAATTCCATCAGTAATTCTGATTAAAAGTTTGAAAATCCATTAATTTAAGCTAAAAAATCAGGTTTACCTGAAAAGTGTTCTAAATGCTCCAAATCATCGAAATATGCAGTAAAACATCGTTTTACCATATTTTTCAATTTTTTCATTATTATTACATATTTTCCAAAAAGCCAATAAAATTTCGATGAAATTCAGAAATAATTTTGAATATTTCATATATGTTTTAAAAATATGTGAAGCATTGAAAAAATAGAAAATTATGGTAAAATGATATTTTACTTCATATTTCGACGATTTGGAGCATTTAGAACACTTTTCAAACAAACCTAACTTTTTGCTAAAATAAATGGATTTTCACACTTTAAATATATGTTGACACAATACTACACTATAATGTCGTATTAAAGGTACTTTCAGCATAAAATTCAATTCCATGAGTAATTTTGATTAAAATTGAGGTTTGAAAATAAGATTAATTTTAGCTAAAAATCAGAAGTTTAACTGAAAAGTGTTCTAAATGCTCCAAATCATCGAAATATGCAGTGAAACATCGTTTTACCATATTTGTCGATTTTTTCAATGCTTCAGGTATTTTCTAAAAATATATACTGATGGAATTGAAATTTTCAAACATTTTTCAACATTTTAAAATATATTACATATTTTTCATAATGCCCATTAAATTTCGATGACATTGATAAATAATTTTGAAAATGTCATATATTTTTTTAAAAATACCTGAAGCATTGAAAAATAGAAAAATATAGTAAAATGATGTTTTCTGCATATTTCGACGATTTGGGAGCATTTAGAACACTTTTCAGACAAACATGATTTTTAGCTAAAATTCATGGATTTTGAAACTTTTTATAAAGAATTACTGATGAAATTGAAATTTTCGAGCATTTTCAACATTTTAAAGTATATTACATACTTTTCAAAAATCTCATTAAATTTAGATGAAATTTAGAAATAATTTTGAATATTTCACATATATTTCAAAAATTCCTGAAGCATTGAAAAAATAGAAAATTATGGTAAAATGATGTTTTACTGCATATTTCGACGATTTGGAGCATTTAGAACACTTTTCAAACAAACCTTACGTTTTTGCTAAAATACATAGGTTTTCACACTTGAAATATGTATTGACACAACACTACACTAAAATGTCATATTTAAGTTACTTTCAGCATAAAATTCAATTCCTTCAGTATTTCTGATTAATAAGTTTGAAAATCCATTAATTTTAGCCAGGAAATCAGGTTTACCTGAAAAGTGTTCTAAATGTTCCAAATCATCGAAATATGTAGTAAAACATCGTTTTTCCACATTTTTCGATTTTTTCAATGCATCAGTTATTTTTAAAAAATATATACTGATGAAATTGAAATTTTCGAGCATTTTTCAACATTTTAAAGTATATTACATGTTTATCAAAAAGCCCATAAAATTTCGATGAAATTCAGAAATAATTTTGAATATTTCATATATTTTTTAAAAATACCTGAAGCATTGAAAAAATCGAAAAATACGGCAAAATGATGTTCTCTTCATTTTTCGAGGATTTGGAGCATTTAGAACACTTTTCAGGCAAATCTGATTTTTTAGGTAAAATTCATGGATTTTCAAACTTTTTTATCAGAATTACTGATGGAATTGAATTTTATTCTGAAAGTAACTTAAACATGACATTTTAGTGTAGTATTGTGTCAATACATATTTCATTGAAGCTAAAAAGTAAGGTTTGTTTGAAAAGTGCTCTAAATGCTCCAAATCGTCGAAAAATGCAGTAAAACATCATTTGACCATATTTTTCGATTTTTTCAATGCTTCAGGTATTTTTAAAAAAATATATAAAATATTCAAAAAATTTTTGAATTTCATCTAAATGTTGAAAAATGCTCGAAAATTTCAATTTCATTAGTATATATTTTTTCAAAAATACCTGAAGCATTGAAAAAATCGAAAAATTTGGTAAAATGATGTTTTACTGCATATTTCGACGATTTGGAGCATTTAGAACACTTTTCAGACAATCCTGATTTTTTAACTAAAATTCATTGATTTCGAAACTTTTTTACAAGAATTGCTGATGGAATTGAAATTTTAGAGCATTTTCAACAATTTAAAGTATATTACATATTTTTCAAAAAGCCCACAAAATTTCTGTGAAATTCAGAAATAATTTTGAAAATTTCAAATGTTTTTTAAAAATACTTGAAGCATTAAAAAATGGAAATATCGGGTAAAATGATCTTTTACTGCATATTTCGACGATTTGGAGCATTTACAACACAAGCCCGTAGAATTTCGATGAAATTCAGAAATGATTTTGAATATTTCGTATATTTTTTAAAAATACGTTAAGCATTGAAATACTCGAGAAATATGGTAAAATGAAGTTTTACTGCACATTTCGACGATTCGGAGGATTTAGAACACTTTTCAGACAAACGTGATTTTTCTGTTAAAATTCATGGATTTTAAAACTTTTTTATTAGAATTTCTGGTGGAATTGAATTTCATGCTGAAGGTAACGTAAATATGACATTTTAGTGTAGTATTGTGTCAATAGATGTTTCAAGTTTGAAAATCCATGTATTTAAGCTAAAAACTAAGGTTTGTTTGAAAAGTGTTCTAAATGCTCCAAATCGTCGAAATATGCAGTAAAACATTTTACCATATTTTTCGATTTTTCAATGCTTCTGTTATTTTTAAAAAATATATAAAATATTCAAATTTTTTTTTAATTTCATCGAAATTCGATGGGCTTTTGAAAAATATGTAATATACTTTAAAATGTTGAGAAATGCTCGAAAACTTCAATTCCATTAGTATATATTTTTGAAAAATACCTGAAGCATTGAAAAAATCTAGATACAAAGGAAAATGATGTTTTACTGCATATTTCGACGATTTGGAGCATTTAGAAGACTTTTCAAACAACCCTTTCTTTTTTGCTAAAATACATGGATTTCCACACATGAAATATGTATTGACACAATACTACACTAAAATGCAATATTTAAGTTACTTTCAGCTTAAAATTCAATTCCATCAGTAATTCTGATTAAAAAGTTTAAAAATCCAAGAATTGCAGCTAAAAAAGCAGGTTTGTCTGAAAAGTGTTTTAAATGCTCTAAATCGACGAAATATGCAGTAAAATATTCAATTTTTTTTTTGAATTTCATCGAAATTTTATGGGTTTTTTGAAAAATATGTAATATACTTCAAAATGTTGAAAAATGCTCGAAAATTTCAATTCCATTAGTATATATTTTTTTAAAAATACCTGACTGAGTGAAAAAATTGAAAAATATTTTAAAATTATGTTTTACTGTGCATTTCGACGATTTGGAGCACTTACGACACTTTTCAGACATTCCTGATTTTTTAACTAAAATTCAGGGATTTTGAAACTTTTTTACAAGAATTTCTGATGGAATTGAAATTTTCGAGCATTTTCAATATTTTAAAGTATATTACATATTTTTAAAAAATCTCATGAAATTTAGATGAAATTTAGAAATAATTTTGAATTTTTCATATATATTTTAAAAATTCCTGAAGCATTGAAAAAATAGAAAATTATGGTAAAATGATGTTTTACTGCATATTTCGACGATTTGGAGCATTTAGAACACTTTTCAAACAAACCTTACTTTTTTGCTAAAATACATGAGTGTTCACACTTTAAATATGTATTGACACAACACTACACTAGAATGTCATATTTAAGTTACTTTCAGCATAAAATTCAATTCCGTCAGCATTTCTAATTAAAAAGTTTGAAAATCCATTAATTTTAGCCAGGAAATCAGGTTTACCTGAAAAGTGTTATAAATGTTCCAAATCATCGAAATATGTAGTAAAACATCGTTTTTCCATATATTTCGATTTTTTTCAATGCTTCAGGTATTTTTAGAAAATATATACTGATAAAATTTAAATTTTCGAGCATTTTTCAACATTTTAAAGTATATTACAAAATTTTCAAAAAGCCTATAAAATTTCGATGAAATTCAGAAAGGATTTTGAATTTTTCGTATATTTTTTAAAAAAAACCTGAAGCATTGAAATAATCGAAAAATATGGTAAAATGAAGTTTTACTGCATATTTCGACGATTTGGAGCATTTAGAACACTTTTCAAACAAACCTGTTTTTTAGCTAAAATTCATGGATTTTGAAACTTTTTTATAAGAATTTAAATTTCCGAGCATTTTCAACATTTTAAAGTATATTACATCTTTTTCAAAAAGCCCTTAAAATTTCAATGAAATTTAGAAATAATTTTGAAAATTTCATACATTTTTTTAAAAATACCTGAAGCATTGAAAAAAATAGAAAAATATGGAGAAATGATGTTTTACTGCATATTTCGAGGATTTGGAACATTTAGAACACTTTTCAGACAAACCTGATTTTTTAGCTAAAATTCATGGATTTTCATGCTGAAAGTAACGTAAACATGACATTTTAATGTAGTATTGTGTCAATACACATTTCAAGTGTGAAAATCCATGTATTTTAGCTAAAAAGTAAGGTTTGTTTGAAAAGTGTTCTAAATGCTCCAAATCGTCGAAATATGCATTAAAACATCATTTTAAAATATTTTTCGATTTTTTCAATGCTTCAGTTATTTTTTGAAAAGATATAAGATACTCAAATTTTTTTTGAATTTCCTCAAAATTTGATGGGCTTTTTGAAAAATATGTAATATACTTTAAAATGTTGAAAAATGCTCAAAAATTTCAATTCCATTAGCATGTATTTTTTTAAAACTACCTGAAGCATTGAAAAAAATCGAAAAATATGGTAAAATGATGTTTTACTGCATATTCCGACGATTTGGAGCATTTAGAACACATTTCAGCTAATGCTGATTTTTTAACTAAAATTCATTGACTTTGAAACTTTTTTACAAGAATTGCTGATGGAATTGAAATTTTCGAGCATTTTCAACAATTTACAGTATATTTCATATTTTTCAAAGAGCCCATAAAATTTCGATGAAATTCAGAAATAATTTTGAATATTTCATATATATTTTAAAAATGCGTTAAACATTGAAAAAATAGAAAATTATAGTAAAATGATGTTTTACTGCATATTTTGACGATTTGGAGCATTTAGAACACTTTTGAAACAACCCTTTCTTTCTTGCTTAAATACATGGATTTTCACACTTGAAATATGTATTGACACAATTCTTCACTAAAATCCCATATTTAAGTTATTTTCTGCATAAAATTCAATTCCATCAGTAATTCTGATTAAAAAGTTTGAAAATCAATTAATTTAAGCTAAAAAATCAGGTTTACCTGAAAAGTGTTCTAAATGCTCCAAATCATCGAAATATGCAGTAAAACATCGTTTTACCATATTTTTCAATTTTTTCATTATTATTACATATTTTCCAAAAAGCCAATAAAATTTCGATGAAATTCAGAAATAATTTTGAATATTTCATATATGTTTTAAAAATATGTGAAGCATTGAAAAAATAGAAAATTATGGTAAAATGATATTTTACTTCATATTTCGACGATTTGGAGCATTTAGAACACTTTTCAAACAAACCTAACTTTTTTGCTAAAATAAATGGATTTTCACACTTTAAATATATGTTGACACAATACTACACTATAATGTCGTATTAAAGGTACTTTCAGCATAAAATTCAATTCCATGAGTAATTTTGATTAAAAGGTTTGAAAATACATTAATTTTAGCTAAAAAATCAGGTTTAACTGAAAAGTGTTCTAAATGCTCCAAATCATCGAAATATGCAGTGAAACATCGTTTTACCATATTTGTCGATTTTTTTCAATGCTTCAGGTATTTTCTAAAAATATATACTGATGGAATTGAAATTTTCAAACATTTTTCAACATTTTAAAATATATTACATATTTTTCATAATGCCCATTAAATTTCGATGACATTGATAAATAATTTTGAAAATGTCATATATTTTTTTAAAAATACCTGAAGCATTGAAAAATAGAAAAATATAGTAAAATGATGTTTTCTGCATATTTCGACGATTTGGAGCATTTAGAACACTTTTCAGACAAACATGATTTTTAGCTAAAATTCATGGATTTTGAAACTTTTTTATAAGAATTACTGATGAAATTGAAATTTTCGAGCATTTTCAACATTTTAAAGTATATTACATACTTTTCAAAAATCTCATTAAATTTAGATGAAATTTAGAAATAATTTTGAATATTTCACATATATTTCAAAAATTCCTGAAGCATTGAAAAAATAGAAAATTATGGTAAAATGATGTTTTACTGCATATTTCGACGATTTGGAGCATTTAGAACACTTTTCAAACAAACCTTACGTTTTTGCTAAAATACATAGGTTTTCACACTTGAAATATGTATTGACACAACACTACACTAAAATGTCATATTTAAGTTACTTTCAGCATAAAATTCAATTCCTTCAGTATTTCTGATTAATAAGTTTGAAAATCCATTAATTTTAGCCAGGAAATCAGGTTTACCTGAAAAGTGTTCTAAATAAACTTAAATCATCGAAATATGTAGTAAAACATCGTTTTTCCACATTTTTCGATTTTTTCAATGCATCAGTTATTTTTAAAAAATATATACTGATGAAATTGAAATTTTCGAGCATTTTTCAACATTTTAATATACATTACATAGTTTTCAAAAAGCCTATAAAATTTCGATGAAATTCAGAAATGATTTTGAATTTTTCGTATATTTTTTAAAAATACCTGAAGCATTGAAATAATCGAAAAATATGGTGAAATGAAGTTTTACTGCATATTTCGACGATTTGGAGCATTTAGAACACTTTTCAAACAAACCTTTTTTTTAGCTAAAATTCATGGATTTTGAAACTTTTTGATAAGAATTGAAATTTTCGAGCATTTTCAAGATTTCGATGACATTCAGAAATAATTTTGAAAATTTCATATATTTTTTTAAAAATACCTGAAGCATTGAAAAATAGAAAAATATAGTAAAATGATGTTTTCTGCATATTTCGACGATTTGGAGCATTTAGAACACTTTTCAGACATACATTATTTTTTAGCTAAAATTCATGGATTTTGAAACTTTTTTATAAGAATTACTGATGAAATTGAAATTTTCGAGCATTTTCAACATTTTAAAGTATATTTCATGTTTTTCAAAAAGCCCATAAAATTTCGATGAAATTTAGAAATAATTTAAAAAGTTTCATATATTTTTTAAAAATACCTGAAGCATTTAAAAAATCGAAAAATATAGTAAAATGATGTTTTCTCCATATTTCAACGATTTGGAACATTTAGAACACTTTTCAGACAAACCTGATTTTTTTTAACTAAAATTCATGAATTTTCAAAGTTTTTTAACAGAATTACTGATGGAATAGAATTATATGCTGAAAGTAACTTAAATATGACACTTTAGTGCAGTATTGTGTCAATACATATTTCAAGTGTGAAAATCAATGTATTTTAGTTAAAGAGCAGGGTTTGTTTGAAAAGTGTTCTAAATGCTCCAAATCGTCGAAATATGCCGTAAAACATCATTTTAACTTATTTTTTTTTTAAGTTTTCGAGCATATTTCAACATTTCAAAAAGCGCAAAAAATTTCGATGAAATTCAGAAATAATTTTGAATATTTCATATATACTTTAAAAATACGTGAAGCATTGAAAAATAGAAAATTATGGTAAAATGATGTTTTACTGCATATTTCGACGACTTGGAGCATTTAGAACACTTTTCAAACAAACCTTACTTTTTACATAAAATACATGGATTTTCACACGTGAAATATGTATTGACACAATACTACACTAAAATGTCATATTTAAGTTACTTTCTGCATAAAATTCCATTATATCAGTAATTCTGAAAAAAAGTTTGAAAATCCATGAATTTTAGCTAAAAAATCAGGTTTGTCTGAAAAGTGTTCTAAATGCTCCAAATCTTCGAAATATGCAGAAAAACATCATATTATCATATTTTTCGATTTTTTCAATGCTTCAGGTATTTTAAAAATATGCGAAATATTCAAAATCATTTCTGAATTTCATCGAAATTTTAGTTTTTTTTTGAAAAATATGTGATATACTTTAAAATGTTGAAAATTGCTCGAAAACTTCAGTTCATTAGTATATATTTTTTAAAAATACCTGAAGCATTGAAAAAATCTAGAAATATGGTAAAATAATGTTTTACTGCATATTTCGACGAATTGGAGCATTTAGAACACTTTTCAGACAAACCTGATTTTTTTTAGCTAAAATTCATGGATTTTCAAACTTTTTTATTAGAATTTCTGATGGAATTGAATTTCATGCTCAAAGTAACGTAAATATGACATTTTAGTGTAGTATTATGTCAATACATATTTCAAGTGTGAAAATCCATGTATTTAAGCTAAAAACTAAGGTTTGTTTGAAAAGTGTTCTAAATGCTCCAAATCGTCGACATATGTTGAATATTTCGTATATTTTTTAAAAACACCTGAAGCATTGAAATAATCGAAAAATTTGGTAAAATGAAGTTTTACTGCATATTTCGACGATTTGGAGCATTTAGAACACTTTTCAAACAAACCTGAATTTTTAGCTAAAATTCATGGATTTTGAAACTTTTTTATAAGAATTACTGATGGAATTGAAATTTCGAGCATTTTCAACATTTTAAAGTATATTACATCGTTTCAAAAAGCCCATAAAATTTCGATGAAATTTAGAAATAATTTTGAAAATTTCATATATTTTTTTAAAAATAAATGAAGCATTGAAAAAATGGAAAAATATGCATATTTATAGTATTTTGAACATTTAGAACACTTTTCAGACAAACCTGATTTCTTAGCTATAATTCATGGATTTTGAAACTTTTTTATAAGAATTACTGATGAAATTGAAATTTTCGGACATTTTCAACATTTTAAAGTATATTACATGTTTTTCAAAAAGCCCATAAAATTTTGATGAAATTTAGAAATGATTTTGAATATTTCCTATATTTTTAAAAAATACGTTAAGCATTGAAATAATCGAAAAATGTGGTAAAATGAAGTTTTACTGCATATTTCGACGATTTGGAGGATTTAGAACACTTTTCAGACAAACGTGATTTTTCTGCTAAAATTCATGGATTTTAAAACTTTTTTATTAGAATTTCTGATGGAATTGAATTTCATGCTGAAAGTAACGTAAATATGACATTTTAGTGTAGTATTGTGTCAATACATGTTTCAAGTTTGAAAATCCACGTATTTAAGCTAAAAACTAAGGTTTGTTTGAAAAGTGTTATAAATGCTCCAAATCGTCGAAATATGCAGTAGAACATTTTTCCATATTTTTCGATTTTTCAATGCTTCTGGTATTTAAAAAAAAAATATAAAATATTCAAATTTTTTTTTAATTTCATCGAAATTTTGTGGGCTTTTTGAAAAATATGTAATACACTTTAAAATGTTGAGAAATGCTCGAAAACTTCAATTCCATTAGTATATATTTTTGAAAAATACCTGAAGCATTAGAAAAATCTAGAAATATGGGAAAATGCTGTTTTACTGCATGTTTCGACGATTTGCAGCATTTAGAACATTCCAGACAATCTTGTTTTTTTAACTAAAATTCATTGATTTCGAAACTTTTTTACAGGAATTGCTGAAGGAATTGAAATTTTCGAGCATTTTCAACAATTTAAACTATATTACATATTTTTCAAAAAGCCCATAAAATTTCGATGAAATTCGGAAATAATTTTGAAAATTTCACATTTTTTAAAAATACTTGAAGCATTAAAAAAATGGAAAAATCTGGATTTGGAGCATTTAGAACACTTTTCAAACAACCTTTTCTTTTTTGCTAAAATACATGAAATATGTATTGACACAATACTACACTAAAATGCAATATTTAAGTTACTTTCAGCTTAAAATTCAATTCCATCAGTAACTCTGATTAAAAAGTTTGAAAATCCAGGAATTTTAGCTAAAAAATCAGGTATGTCGTAACAGTGTTCTAAATGCTCCAGATTGTAGAAATATGCAGTAAAACATCGTTTTATCATATTTTTCGATTTTTTCAATGCTTCAGATATTTTTAAAAAAAATATGTACTGATGGAATTGAAATTTTCGAGCATTTTCAACATTTTAAAGTATATTACATATTTTTCAAAAAGCCCATAAAATTTCGATGAAATTCGGAAATAATTTTAAATATTTCACATATTTTTTAAAAATACTTGAAGCATTCAAAAAATCGAAAAATCTGTTAAATGATCTTTTACTGCATATTACGACGATTTGGAGCATTTAAAACACTTTTTAGACAAACCTGATTTTTTAGCTACAATTCTTGGATTTTCAAACTTTTTTATCAGAATTACTGATTGAATTGAATTTTATGCTGAAAGTAACTTAAATATGACACTTTAGTGTAGTATTGTGTCAATATTTATTTCAAGTGTGAAAATCAATGGATTTTAGCTTAAAAGCAAGGTTTGTTTCAAAAGTGTTCGAAATGCTCCAAATAGTCGAAATATGCCGTAAAACATTATTTTAACTTATTTTTCAAAATTTTCAATGCTTTAGGTATTTTTAAAAATATATATACTGATGGAATTGAAGTTTTCGAGCATATTTCAACATTTTAAAGTATATTGCTTATTTTTCAAAAAGCCCATGAAATTTCGATGAAATTAAAAAAAAATTGAATATTTTAAGTTTTTTATAAAAATGCCAGAAGCATTGAAAAAAAATGAAAAATATGGTAAAATGATGTTTTACTGCATATTTCGACGATTTGGAGCATTTAGAACACTTTTCAGACAAACCTGATTTTTTAGCTAAAATTCAAAGATTTTAAAACTTTTTTATTAGAATTTCTTACGGAATTGAATTTCATGCTGAAAGTAACTTAAATATGACATTTTAGAGTAGTATTGTGTCAATACATATTTCAAGTGTGAAAATCCATGTATTTAAGCTAAAAAGTAAGGTTTGTTTGAAAAGTGCACTAAATGCTCCAAATCGTCGAAATATTTTCAATGCTCGAAAATTTCAATTCCATCACTAATTCTGATAAAAAAAAGTTTGAAAATACATGAATTTTAGCTAAAAAATCAGGTTGTCCATTAATTTTTGCCATAAAATCAGGTTTACCTGAAAAGTGTTTTAAATGTTCCAAATCATCGAAATATGCAGTAAAACATCGTTTTACCATATTTTTCGATTTTTTCAATGCTTCAGGTATTTTTAAAAAATAGATACTGATGGCATTGAAATTTTCGAGCATTTTTCAACATTATAAAGTATATTACATAGTTTTCAAAAAGCCCATAAAATTTCGATGAAATTCAGAAATGATCTTGAATATTTCGTATATTTTTTAAAAATACCTGAAGCATTGAAATAATCGAAAAATTTGGTAAAATGAAGTTTTGCTGCATATTTCGACGATTTGGAGCATTTAGAACACTTTTCAAACAAACCTGATTTTTTAGCTAAAATTCATGGATTTTGAAACTTTTTTATAAGAATTACTGATGGAATTGAAATTTTCGAGCATTTTCAACATTTTAAAGTATATTAC
>NW_027200159.1:0-23639 GCF_038502225.1 Cherax quadricarinatus | reverse complement strand
TATTGCAAGTCCTGCAGCTAGTGTATATTGCAAGTCCTGCAGCTAGTGTATATTGCAAGTCCTGCAGCTAGTGTATATTGCAAGTCCTGCAGCTAGTGTATATTGCAAGTCCTGCAGCTAGTGTATATTGCAAGTCCTGCAGCTAGTGTATATTGCAAGTCCTGCAGCTAGTGTATATTGCAAGTACTGCAGCTAGTGTATATTGCAAGTACTGCAACTAGTGTATATTGCAAGTCCTGCAGCTAGTGTATATTGCAAGTACTGCAGCTAGTGTATATTGCAAGTACTGCAACTAGTGTATATTGCAAGTCCTGCAGCTAGTGTATATTGCAAGTACTGCAGCTAGTGTATATTGCAAGTACTGCAGCTAGTGTATATTGCAAGTCCTGCAGCTAGTGTATATTGCAAGTCCTGCAGCTAGTGTATATTGCAAGTACTGCAGCTAGTGTATATTGCAAGTACTGCAGCTAGTGTATATTGCAAGTACTGCAGCTAGTGTATATTGCAATTCCTGCAGCTAGTGTATATTGCAAGTACTGCAGCTAGTGTATATTGCAAGTACCGCAGCTAGTGTATATTGCAAGTACTGCAGCTAGTGTATATTGCAAGAACTGCAACTAGTGTATATTGCAAGTCCTGCAGCTAGTGTATATTGCAAGTCCTGCAGCTAGTGTATATTGCAAGTCCTGCAGCTAGTGTATATTGCAAGTCCTGCAGCTAGTGTATATTGCAAGTCCTGCAGCTAGTGTATATTGCAAGTCCTGCAGCTAGTGTATATTGCAAGTCCTGCAGCTAGTGTATATTGCAAGTCCTGCAGCTAGTGTATATTGCAAGTACTGCAGCTAGTGTATATTGCAAGTACTGCAGCTAGTGTATATTGCAAGTCCTGCAGCTAGTATATATTGCAAGTCCAGCTAGTGTATATTGCAAGTCCTGCAGCTAGTGTATATTGCAAGTCCTGCAGCTAGTGTATATTGCAAGTACCGCAGCTAGTGTATATTGCAAGTACTGCAGCTAGTATATATTGCAAGTACTGCAGCTAGTAAATATTGCAAGTACTGCAGCTAGTGTATATTGCAAGTCCTGCAGCTAGTGTATATTGCAAGTCCTGCAGCTAGTGTATATTGCAAGTACTGCAGCTAGTGTATATTGCAAGTACTGCAGTTGGTATATATTGCAAGTACTGCAGCTAGTGTATATTGCAAGTACTGCAGCTAGTGTATATTGCAAGTACTGCAGCTAGTATATATTGCAAGTACTGCAGCTAGTGTATATTGCAAGTACCGCAGCTAGTATATATTGCAAGTACTGCAGCTAGTGTATATTGCAAGTACCGCAGCTAGTATATATTGCAAGTACTGCAGCTAGTATATATTGCAAGTACTGCAGCTAGTGTATATTGCAAGTCCTGCAGCTAGTGTATATTGCAAGTCCTGCAGCTAGTGTATATTGCAAGTCCTGCAGCTAGTGTATATTGCAAGTACTGCAGCTAGTGTATATTGCAAGTACTGCAGCTAGTATATATTGCAAGTACTGCAGCTAGTGTTTATTGCAAGTACTGCAGCTAGTGTATATTGCAAGTACTGCAGCTAGTGTATATTGCAAGTCCTGCAGCTAGTGTATATTGCAAGTCCTGCAGCTAGTGTATATTGCAAGTCCTGCAGCTAGTGTATATTGCAAGTACTGCAGCTAGTGTATATTGCAAGTCCTGCAGCTAGTGTATATTGCAAGTCCTGCAGCTAGTGTATATTGCAAGTACTGCAGCTAGTGTATATTGCAAGTCCTGCAGCTAGTGTATATTGCAAGTCCTGCAGCTAGTGTATATTGCAAGTACTGCAGTTGGTATATATTGCAAGTACTGCAGCTAGTGTATATTGCAAGTACTGCAGCTAGTGTATATTGCAAGTACTGCAGCTAGTGTATATTGCAAGTCCTGCAGCTAGTGTATATTGCAAGTACTGCAGCTAGTGTATATTGCAAGTCCTGCAGCTAGTGTATATTGCAAGTACTGCAGCTAGTGTATATTGCAAGTCCTGCAGCTAGTGTATATTGCAAGTCCTGCAGCTAGTGTATATTGCAAGTACTGCAGCTAGTGTATATTGCAAGTACTGCAGCTAGTGTATATTGCAAGTCCTGCAGCTAGTGTATATTGCAAGTACTGCAGCTAGTGTATATTGCAAGTACTGCAGCTAGTGTATATTGCAAGTACTGCAGCTAGTGTATATTGCAAGTACCGCAGCTAGTGTATATTGCAAGTACCGCAGCTAGTGTATATTGCAAGTACTGCAGCTAGTATATATTGCAAGTCCTGCAGCTAGTGTATATTGCAAGTCCTGCAGCTAGTAGCAAGTACTGCAGCTAGTGTATATTGCAAGTACTGCAGCTAGTGCAAGTACTGCAGCTAGTGCAAGTACTGCAGCTAGTATATATTGCAAGTACTGCAGCTAGTGTATATTGCAAGTAGTGTATATTGCAAGTACTGCAGCTAGTGTATATTGCAAGTACTGCAGTACTAGTGTATATTGCAAGTACTGCAGCTGCAGTGTATATTGCAAGTACTGCAGCTAGTGTATATTGCAAGTACTGCAGCTAGTGTATATTGCAAGTACTGCAGCTAGTGTATATTGCAAGTACTGCAGCTAGTGTATATTGCAAGTACTGCAGCTAGTGTATATTGCAAGTACTGCAGCTAGTGTATATTGCAAGTACCGCAGCTAGTATATTGCATTAGTATATATTGCAAGTACTAGCTAGTATATATTGCAAGTCCTGCAGCTAGTGTATATTGCAAGTCCTGCAGCTAGTGTATATTGCAAGTCCTGCAGCTAGTGTATATTGCAAGTACTGCAGCTAGTGTATATTGCAAGTCCTGCAGCTAGTGTATATTGCAAGTCCTGCAGCTAGTGTATATTGCAAGTCCTGCAGCTAGTGTATATTGCAAGTACTGCAGCTAGTGTATATTGCAAGTCCTGCAGCTAGTGTATATTGCAAGTCCTGCAGCTAGTGTATATTGCAAGTCCTGCAGCTAGTGTATATTGCAAGTACTGCTGCAGCTAGTGTATATTGCAAGTACTGCAGCTAGTGTATATTGCAAGTCCTGCAGCTAGTGTATATTGCAAGTCCTGCAGCTAGTGTATATTGCAAGTCCTGCAGCTAGTGTATATTGCAAGTCCTGCAGCTAGTGTATATTGCAAGTACTGCAGCTAGTGTATATTGCAAGTACTGCAGCTAGTGTATATTGCAAGTACTGCAGCTAGTGTATATTGCAAGTACTGCAGCTAGTGTATATTGCAAGTACTGCAGCTAGTGTATATTGCAAGTCCTGCAGCTAGTGTATATTGCAAGTACTGCAGCAAGTGTATATTGCAAGTACTGCAGCAAGTGTATATTGCAAGTACTGCAGCTAGTGTATATTGCAAGTACTGCAGCTAGTGTATATTGCAAGTCCTGCAGCTAGTGTATATTGCAAGTACTGCAGCTAGTGTATATTGCAAGTACTGCAGCTAGTGTATATTGCAAGTACTGCAGCTAGTGTATATTGCAAGTCCTGCAGCTAGTGTATATTGCAAGTACTGCAGTTAGTGTATATTGCAAGTACTGCAGTTGGTATATATTGCAAGTCCTGCAGCTAGTGTATATTGCAAGTCCTGCAGCTAGTGTATATTGCAAGTCCTGCAGCTAGTGTATATTGCAAGTCCTGCAGCTAGTGTATATTGCAAGTCCTGCAGCTAGTGTATATTGCAAGTCCTGCAGCTAGTGTATATTGCAAGTCCTGCAGCTAGTGTATATTGCAAGTCCTGCAGCTAGTGTATATTGCAAGTCCTGCAGCTAGTGTATATTGCAAGTCCTGCAGCTAGTGTATATTGCAAGTCCTGCAGCTAGTGTATATTGCAAGTCCTGCAGCTAGTGTATATTGCAAGTCCTGCAGCTAGTGTATATTGCAAGTCCTGCAGCTAGTGTATATTGCAAGTCCTGCAGCTAGTGTATATTGCAAGTCCTGCAGCTAGTGTATATTGCAAGTACTGCAGCTAGTGTATATTGCAAGTACCGCAGCTAGTGTATATTGCAAGTACTGCAGCTAGTGTATATTGCAAGTACTGCAGCTAGTGTATATTGCAAGTACTGCAGCTAGTGTATATTGCAAGTACTGCAGCTAGTGTATATTGCAAGTACTGCAGCTAGTGTATATTGCAAGTCCTGCAGCTAGTGTATATTGCAAGTACTGCAGCTAGTGTATATTGCAAGTACTGCAGCTAGTGTATATTGCAAGTACTGCAGCTAGTGTATATTGCAAGTACTGCAGCTAGTGTATATTGCAAGTCCTGCAGCTAGTGTATATTGCAAGTCCTGCAGCTAGTGTATATTGCAAGTCCTGCAGCTAGTGTATATTGCAAGTCCTGCAGCTAGTGTATATTGCAAGTACTGCAGCTAGTGTATATTGCAAGTACTGCAGCTAGTGTATATTGCAAGTCCTGCAGCTAGTGTATATTGCAAGTCCTGCAGCTGGTGTATATTGCAAGTACTGCAGCTGGTGTATATTGCAAGTACTGCAGCTGGTGTATATTGCAAGTACTGCAGCTGGTGTATATTGCAAGTCCTGCAGCTGGTGTATATTGCAAGTCCTGCAGCTAGTGTATATTGCAAGTACTGCAGCTAGTGTATATTGCAAGTCCTGCAGCTAGTGTATATTGCAAGTACCGCAGCTAGTGTATATTGCAAGTACCGCAGCTAGCGTATATTGCAAGTACCACAGCTAGTGTATATTGCAAGTACTGCAGCTAGTGTATAT
The DNA here is from genome assembly GCF_038502225.1 of Cherax quadricarinatus. NCBI lineage: Eukaryota > Metazoa > Arthropoda > Malacostraca > Decapoda > Parastacidae > Cherax > Cherax quadricarinatus. The sequence continues at coordinate 18,850 of NW_027200159.1, read as the reverse complement.
TACAAGTCCTGCAGCTAGTGTATATTGCAAGTCCTGCAGCTAGTGTATATTGCAAGTCCTGCAGCTAGTGTATATTGCAAGTCCTGCAGCTAGTGTATATTGCAAGTCCTGCAGCTAGTGTATATTGCAAGTCCTGCAGCTAGTGTATATTGCAAGTCCTGCAGCTAGTGTATATTGCAAGTCCTGCAGCTAGTGTATATTGCAAGTCCTGCAGCTAGTGTATATTGCAAGTCCTGCAGCTAGTGTATATTGCAAGTCCTGCAGCTAGTGTATATTGCAAGTCCTGCAGCTAGTGTATATTGCAAGTCCTGCAGCTAGTGTATATTGCAAGTCCTGCAGCTAGTGTATATTGCAAGTCCTGCAGCTAGTGTATATTGCAAGTCCTGCAGCTAGTGTATATTGCAAGTACCGCAGCTAGTGTATATTGCAAGTCCTGCAGCTAGTGTATATTGCAAGTCCTGCAGCTAGTGTATATTGCAAGTACCGCAGCTAGTGTATATTGCAAGTACCGCAGCTAGTATATATTGCAAGTCCTGCAGCTTGTGTATATTGCAAGTCCTGCAGCTTGTGTATATTGCAAGTACTGCAGCTTGTGTATATTCCAAGTCCTGCAGCTAGTGTATATTGCAAGTACCGCAGCTAGTGTATATTGCAAGTACTGCAGCTTGTGTATATTGCAAGTCCTGCAGCTAGTGTATATTGCAAGTACCGCAGCTAGTGTATATTGCAAGTACCGCAGCTAGTGTATATTGCAAGTCCTGCAGCTTGTGTATATTGCAAGTACCGCAGCTAGTGTATATTGCAAGTACCGCAGCTAGTATATATTGCAAGTCCTGCAGTTAGTGTATATTGCAAGTCCTGCAGCTAGTGTATATTGCAAGTACTGCAGCTAGTGTATATTGCAAGTACCGCAGCTAGTGTATATTGCAAGTCCTGCAGCTAGTGTATATTGCAAGTCCTGCAGCTAGTGTATATTGCAAGTCCTGCAGCTAGTGTATATTGCAAGTCCTGCAGCTAGTGTATATTGCAAGTACTGCAGCTAGTGTATATTGCAAGTACTGCAGCTAGTGTATATTGCAAGTACTGCAGCTAGTGTATATTGAAAGCCAGCAACAGCTTCGACAATTTCCACGCATTTTACTATTCTTGTTGTGCGTCTCAGCGTCTCCTGTACAAGTCATTTTCTACAAAATTTTTACGAGTACACACACTTGAGCTATACGAAATGTTACAATAAAACTGCTTCGTGAGAGAGTATCTGGGCTTCGTGAGAGAGTATCTGGGCTTCGTGAGAGAGTATCTGGGCATCGTGAGAAAGTATCTGGGCTTCGTGACAGAGCATCTAGGCTTCCTGATAGCTTCCAGTCGACATTTCTGGGCGTCCAGTTTCGGGCTGTTCCATTGTGACGACTGTTTGTAGCTGCTGGGTGAAAGAAACTTTTATATATTAGTTGTGTTTCACCGAGTCGGGTGCTGTGATGTGACTGTGAGGTGTAGTCTCGTCCTTATATGCCTTCCCGTTGATCTTTTATTTTTACAGTTCCTTGATAATGTGAAGTCACAAAAACGCTTGGAATTTCTTTATTTTTTCACAGTGGTTGTGTGTGTGTGCGCGTGTGTGTGTGTGTGTGTGTGTGTGTGTGTGTGTGTTAGAAAGGAGTGGAGGCAAGTGACTCATGATTTGATGTGTTAATATATGATCAGCGTAATATTTACGAAGGTAGCGAGGGAAGGTAGGCAGGACTTGAGTCCTGGAGGTAGAGAGTACAGTGCCTGTAAGTTTAACAAAACTATGTAAGAATGATATGCATTTTATTCGCTGAAATATTTTTTTATTTTATTTTGATTATTAAATTTTCACGGCAGACATGGAACTGCTTGTTTCTTTTCCTACTCGTCTCGCCTTCTAAATGTCTAGTCTCAGGTTGCCTGTATCTAAATTCTCAGAATTTATTACTTTTTTCCCTCAATTTTGTGCCACACTTCATTATTTGTAACATCATGAAGAGGGAATGAAGAGAAAATAATAATGTAATTAAAAATTTTTGCATACATAGTAAATGTATCGTGTATCTTTAACAATTGTGTGTCTGTCACCTTAATATCAAAGTAGTTATATATGGATCCCTGGGTGATAAGCTTATCTGTATTTTTCAAAATAATGTTAATTGAAAGAAAAGCATTCGATGATGTAAGGTTAATGAAGTCAGTGTCCAGCAATGCTGTCTTGATGGCAACACCAAAGTCAGGGCCGGCTTGATGGCAACACCAAATTCAGAGTTGTCGAATCTCCGGGAAAGTAACGTAGTATCACCATGAATGAAGACACACAAGATGCTGAACTAGTTCTGAATGACTCGCTAAATCGTAATGACACGATTGCAAACAAACCATATCACGGGTGGGGTTAGAACCCGCTATCAGAGTCATAAAACACCAGACGGACGCGCTAGCCACTGAAAGAACACACATGTGAGTTCTTACAATATTTGTTAAGGGGGAGCGATTTACCACAAGAGGTTCCCTGAGGACGAAGTTCCTACAGTGAATATCTCACAAAAAATAATTGAAAATGTTCTACCAAAATACAAGTCTATAAAGGAGTAGAAGACTTCTTAGAAACATCAAAAGAAAAAAAATGAGAAACATTGGTTAAGAAGAAACAAAATATGCTTATCTAATATTAAAATAGTATATTCATGAAATGGAATTAAGGAAAGTGTAGTTATGTCTCAATGTTTAATTATATAGAAAAGATACTCCGTAGTTAATGGTGAGGTAAACACAAGCCGAGTACAAACATTGAATGAGATAACATCTGCGATTATTAGGGATAAGCACAATTTCGGTGATGTAATAAATATGAATAAACATACTGTCAAATATAGATGTTTTTTCCTTGTGTTATGTTGAGAGAAAATTTTTACGGGAAGAAAGTCCGTAAGTTTAAGGCGGAGTTTGATTAGATACTTTAGAAGTTAAAGGCTAGGAATATCCTGGAACCTTTTTTTTCCTTGCGAAGAGCCCGTTTAACTTTATTTTAAGAAAATGTTCCAAAGGGAAAGTAGATAGACCTTCACACTGATCTCTCACTGCAATACACACAACGTCAAATACAATAACAATAGAATTTCTTTACAGATGATTAACTTAAACTCAATGAGCAATTTTTACTTTCAAGTGTTAAATCTGGAACACCACCCCTTTCAACTGCCTGGTCTCAGACTCAGCCACGGGAGCGTTGGCCCCTGAAACCCTCTCCAGATAAACTCCAGGTATATTTTCCTTACTGAACAGTACGAGATGATGCAGCAGTCTCCAGCCTGTTTAGCTCCTTCCTGGATGACAGTACAACAGGCTAATTTCTTCAAGGGGAGCTCCTTGGCATGGTGAAGAGGCTCTTGGTCTGAGGAATTAGACCTGTTGGTCTCCTTCCTCAGACCGAACCTAATTACCCCCAATCCCCCCTTCCCTATCCCATCCTCCCTTTTCCTTTCCTCCTCCTCCTCCCCATCCCTCCCTTATTCCCTTCCTCTTTTTGGCCTTTGGGATTCTTCCCACAGGCACACTAGTTCCTAGGTAGGGGGAAGGGTACCGGGGTCCATCCCAGTCTCTTGAGGTTCTTGGCGGTGGTGTAGTTTGCCGTGGAATCTGGATCGCCTGAGGATGTCCCAGTCCCTCTCCGGTCTCCCGGCGGGTGGCTTTGGGTGTCTTTCGGGTGACGGGTGTATCTCTGGAGGCAGCCTTTCGGATTCCGGGAGTGGTGGCCAAAGGAGGTATGCTTTGTGGCAGATATCCGGCTGCCCTCTCTTTTGTCCACCGAGGTAGCTCGGCAGATGTGAGGTTGCTATCCCGGATTGTTGGTTTACTGGCATGATGGGTAGGGAATGGCACGGGTTCCACGCCACATCTGCGCTACTTGCGGTGATGAGGTCCTTTTGGGCGCTCCGGCCCTTTCATTCCTCCTAGGAACTATTCCTCCCCATTCCCCCCTTTTTTTATTCTTTTACTTTATTTTTCTTTTCTTTCTTAAAAACAAAAAGAAAGAAGTAATCTAACCATGGAGGACCCAATCCATGAACCTGCTACCCCCGGGCTCCTTCTTGATACCACACCCCATTCTGACCCTGCCTCGCTTTCTGGCCACTCTTCGGACACTCCTGATGCCCCTGTACCTCTTGCTGGTGCTGTTTCATCACCCACTTCACATACTGGGGTTTCAACCGACTCCTTCGATTTGTCTGACCTTCGCTCTCCTTTGACTATGCTTCCGGCCTCTTCCTCTAGGGTGCGGCAATTTTCGAATTGCCAGAGCGTTCTACGTTGGACCAACTCTGGTCCCACTCCTAAACACCAACGAAAGTTACCTGATGATACTTCACCTTCTCGTTCTACTCAGAAAAAGATCAACACGTCATGCACTCCCTTTCCACGCTCAATTTCAGAATGCACAATGGACTAAATTCTTTACTTTATGACCAACTTCCTATCTTTCCGACCATAGTATTGGCAAGGCGCTCCTACGCCATATTGGTAGAGATTTCCTTTCATGCTATAAAGAGTGGTACGTGTATCATCACAGTCCAGAATGTTACCCAAGCTCATGATCTTTCTCTTTCACATATCGATACTATTCTGTCACTATAGAGTAACATCATTCCCTCAATTCTTGTAGTGGTACTGTCATTCTGCCCCATAGTGTAGTCTAACAGAATTTCCAGACATGTGGCAATGACATTCTCGAACAGCTGGATCTCTGAGATCTCCCAATCCTTAAGGCAGACATGTCCTTCCTGCCCGCGGGCGGAGACGATACCCTTGCAATGTGGCTCGATTAACTTTTGACAGCCGTGAACTCCCATCCTCTGTTTATGTAGCAGGACATCGGTTACAAGTTCAAACGGTGATCCCTACACCGCAACAGTGTAGAAATTGCTGGCGATTTGGTCACCCAGCGAAATATTGCAGATCTATAGCCGAATGCCCAGTCTGTGGTGCCGATGACCATTCTAATTCATTTTGCAGTCGACGTCCCTCTTGCCTTGATTGTCATGAGGCTCACCCTTCGTACTCTCGCCATTACCAGGTCTACCTAAATGAGCGAGAAATCCGTTGCCTCAGAGGCAGAAGGTCTCCCTTATGCTATGGCAGTTTCTCATCTCCGCCTCCAAGGGAGACTACAATGTGTTTCTTATTCTCGTATTTCAAAACGTCCCCCCACTTCTGGGGTCCCAACTTCTGTAGCCTCCTCTGTGGTTACCCCTCCCATACTCACTCCTGTGCTGTCCTGAGCTCAGGCATCCCTACTTAACACCTCAGTCTGTTCTCACATCTTCGTGTTCACCCTCACAAGCCCCGGTTTCGACAAGACCTCGTACGACACCTACCAATCGCCCCTCTACTTCTCAGAAGTTCAAAAAATTCCCATTGCTCAAATCTTCTTTGCCCCCTTCTTCCACTTCCACATTTTACCTTTCCAGTCTCTGTGCCTGGTTCTTCCCCTCTCACTGGCTCTATTTCAAGTGTGGAGGTTTACCCTCCTCGTACTGTGCCTTCCTCCCCTGTCCCCTCCCAAGTTTCTCCCTCTGCAACCTCCCAGGTTTCTGCCTCTTCTGTCCCCTCCCACACTTCTTCTCCAGTTCCCTATACTCTTTTGTCCTCCCTCTTACTTTGGTACAGTCCATTACTGTCCCAATCTTTACTCTTCTTCCTCCTTCTATTTCCAATATTGTCTCCCATACAACGTCTTTGAATTCAGAAACACTTGAAGCTATTTCAGAATATACTGCAGATTAAACCTTCAATGGACACTGATCCTCCTTCTCTTCCCTCTCCTCCATTTCCACAACTTCTTTCTTAGCAACGCTCCGTTCTTTCGCTGCCTGAACATCTTCCGATGCCACCACCCGTAGACTTTTCTAACCCCTCTAGTCCGTAGGTGCCCTTACCTGCGGATTCCTGGTATTTTCCTCGTTGCCAATCATGGCCTATTTACAGTGGAATATCCGTGGCCTAATGGGTAATCAGGGTGAGCTTCAGATGTTGCTTTCCTGGTTTTTACCTGTTGGTGTTTGCTAACGAGAACCAAAATTACACTCGGCTGTTTTCCAACCCATCTCAGGCTATAATTTATTGTATTCTTCGAATCCTTTGTCTGATGGGACCTTTAATGAAAGCACCCCTCTTTTACGCAATGACATTCTGTACCGTCAACTATTTGTTCATACCTCGCTGCATTACACTGCAACTCATTGCTTTTAGTGAGGTTCCTTCTTCATCCTCCATTGATGAGCTTTTACACCTTCTCAATGTCAGTTTTAACTGCAGCTTCTCATTTTATACCCTAAACCTCAGGCAGGCAGTGGGTGCCATGGTGGTCTCCTGCTTGTGCTTGGGCAGTACGTTTGAAACGCGCTGCGTGGGGTAGGTACCGGTACAAAAAAACCACAAAGAGACTTCTTGATTTTAAGCAGAAGCGAGCGGTTGCTCGCCGTGTCATCCATGACGCTAAACGCACTTGCTGGCGAGATTGTTTCCACCATCACCTCGGCTTCCTCTATGAGTGCAGTCTGGAAAAAGTACGGAAACTGTTCTGCAAACCCTCTTGACGTTATCATTGAAATTGGCAGTCATCTGGTCCGTATTTCTCAGGGGCTCCATCTATGACCCTCGTTTCTTTCCTCAAAGTCTGCCAGAGAGTTAGCACCTTTAGACTTTTCGTCTTTCAAAGAGGAATCTTATAATGTGCCTTTTACACTTCTGGAACTGGAGGCAACACTCTCAGCTTGCCGATCATCGGCAGCTGGGCCTGACGGCATTCATATTCGGTTGTTACAACATTTACATCAGTCAGCCTTTACATTCCTCTTACAACTCTTCAATCTTATTTGGTTACAAGGAGTTCTTCCCAAGCTGAGGAAATCCGCCATTGCTCTCCCTTTCCGCAAACCGGGTACTACGGGACGTGATGCCTCCCACTATCATCCCATTGCTCTTATTAGTGCAGTTTGCTAAGTGATGGAACATCTGGTAAACTGACGTTTAATGTGGTATCTAGAGACACACAACAGTCTCTCCACTAGTCAATATGGCTTTCGTAAGGGCCATTCTACCATAGACCCCTTACTATGCTTGGATACGTATGTTCGTAATGCCTTTGCAAATAACCACTCAGTTATTGCCATATTTTTTGATCTTGAGAAGGCATGTGACACAACCTGGAGGTATAATATTTTGGCCCAAGCATGCTCCTTAGGCCTCCGAGGAAATATACCAGCCTTCCTTAAGAACTTCTTAACTGACAGACATTTCCGTGGTCGGGTTAATAATATGCTCTCCCCGGACTTTGTTCAAGCTGAAGGTGTCCCCCAGGGATGTGTTCTGAGCACAACACTTTTTCTCCTTGCTATAAATGATCTGGCCTCTGTTCTTCCATCCAATATTTGGTCATGACTCTATGCTGATGACATCGCTATTGCTTGTGCAAGCGCTGACTGTCACCTCATTATAGTTTCTCTCCAGCATGTGGTCGACCGTGTTTCCAATTGGGCCACCATGCCTGGGTTTAAATTTTCCATTACTAAAACTCACCAAATTACTCTCACAAGACGCGCTGTTATCTCCACTCATCATTTGTACCTCTATGGCTCCCGTATCCCCGAACGTGATAGTCAGGTTTCTAGGCCTTCTCTTTGACCGTAGGTTATCCTGGAAACCTCACATTACCTCTCTGAAATCAACTTGTCACAGCCGGTTGAACCTTCTTAAAACTTTTACTCATCTTTCATGGGGAACTGATCGTAGAACTCTCCTTCGCCTACATTCAGCCCTCATTTTATCGAAACTCGATTATGGTGACCAGATCTATTCATTGGCCTCTCATAGAACATAAGAAAGGAGGAACACTGCAGGAGGCCTGTTGGCCCATACTAGGCAGGTCCTTTACAATTCATCCCACTAACAAAACATTTGCCCAACCCAATTTTCAATGCTACCCAAGAAATAAGCTCTGATGTGAAAGTCCCACTCAAATCCAACCCCTCCCACTCATGTACTTATCCAACCTAAATTTGAAACTACCCAAAGTCCTAGCCTCAATAACCCAACTAGGTAGACTGTTCCACTCATCAACTACCCTATTTCCAAACCAATACTTTCCTATGTCCTTTCTAAATCTAAACTTATCTAATTTAAATCCATTACTGCGGGTTCTCTCTTGGAGAGATATCCTCAAGACCTTGTTAATATCCCCTTTATTAATACCTATCTTCCACTTATACACTTCGATCAGGTCTCCCCTCATTCTTCGTCTAACAAGTGAATGTAACTTAAGAGTCTTCAATCTTTCTTCATAAGGAAGATTTCTAATGCTATGTATTAATTTAGTCATCCTACGCTGAATGTTTTCTAACGAATTTATGTCCATGTTCTAACGAATTTATGTCCACTCATGTACTTATCCAACCTAAATTTGAAACTACCCAACTACTCTCCTGCTACTCTAGCCTTAATCCCATCCATCACTAAGGATTACTGTTATGCCTTGGTGCTTTTCGCTCTTTCCCTGTTGAGAGCCTCTATGCTCAAGCGAATATTCCATCCTTGTCTGATCGCCGTGATGCTCATTGCCTTCACTACTATGTACGTTCTCATGATCTCCTTAATCCTTCCATATGTAGAATAGTCACCGATGTTAGTAGACATTCTTTATTTGTTCGTCGCCCCTGTTTGCTCCCTCCCTTTTCTTTTCGCCTACATTCGCTCTTGTCTTCCCCTCAGTTACCACCTTTCTATGTTCATGTAGCATCACTCTTTTTCCCTACCCCCCATGGGAAGTTCCAGCTGTTCGAGTTTGTTCTTTCTTACTCCCTTGCGCGAAAGCCCAACTGCCTACGGAAGCTTCCCGCTCTCTTTTTCTTGACCACTTCCGCTCTCATTCTCATACCATCGCAGTGTACACAGATGGCTCTAAGTCTTCTGACGGCGTCGGATTCGTACAGCGTTTCCGGACAGTGTTGTGCGAGGACATTTACTATCCTCGGCTAACCTTTTTACAGCTGAATTGTATGCTATTCTTGCAGCACTTATCCGTATTGCATCTATGGCTGTCATCATCTGTGGTTGTCTCAGATTCGAACATTAAAATGGTATAAAATACCGACAGGTTGTTAGGTAAGACACATATGCAACAGTTAGGTATCTTTATTATGAAACGTTTCGCCTACACAGTAGGCTTCTTCAGTCAAGTACAGAAAAGTTGATAGAAGCAGAAGACACTTGAAGACGATGTAATCAGTCCATCACCCTTAAAGTTTTGAGGTGGTCAGTCCCTCAGTCTGGAGAAGAGCATTGTTCCATAGTATGAAACAATATGGAGATGAAGTGACAGGATGGAGCTTTTTATAGCGCCAAGAGGTGAGACGTAGGCCACTAGGAGAGGTAAGAACTCAGATGTTGAAAGGTCAGGTCCCTCTCAAATCCAGCCGCTGTATCTTGGTACAGACCTGCAATCAACTTCGACATCTTCCACTAGTGAGAGCGGCTGGATTTGAGAGGGACCTGACCTTTCAACATCTGAGTTCTTACCTCTCCTAGTGGGCTACGTCTCACCTCTTGGCGCTATAAAAAGCTCCATCCTGTCACTTCATCTCCATATTGTTTCATACTATGGAATAATGCTCTTCTCCAGACTGAGGGACTGACCACCTCAAAACTTTAAGGGTAATGGACTGATTACATCGTCTTCAAGTATCTTCTGCTTCTATCAACTTTTCTGTACTTGACTGAAGAAGCCTACTGTGTAGGCGAAACGTTTCATAATAAAGATACCTAACTGTTGCATATGTGTCTTACCTGTCTCAGATTCCCCTAGTGCTTTACAGGCTATACGAAAATTTGATACACCTCACCCCTAGTTCTCTGTATCCAACTTTGGCTATGCTGCATCTCTACCAAGCATAAAGATATTTGTAGATGAATGGTTCAGAGAACCGACATGTTGATAAATTAGACACATGTGCAACTCTTGGGTATCTTTATTGAGGAAACGTTTCGCCACACAGTGGCTTCATCAGTCCATACGTAGGAGAAACTTGAAGAACAGGAGGAGAATGAGGTAATCAGTCCCTCAACCTTGAGTCGATTTGTTCAGTCCTTGAATCTTGAATAGCAATTGATGGACTGAACACATCGACTCAAGGTTGAGGGACTGATTACCTCATTCTCCTCCTGTTCTTCAAGTTTCTCCTACGTATGGACTGATGAAGCCACTGTGTGGCGAAACGTTTCCTCAATAAAGATACTCAAGAGTTGCACACGTGTCTAATTTATCAACATAAAGATATTGTTTTTTGTTGGGTCCCTGGTCATGTTGACGTACAGGGCAATGAACAGGCAGACACTGCAGTACATGACCTACCAGTTTCATATACAGGTATCCATTTACCGACTATTATGCTGTAATAGCAACCCATCTTCACACCCGTTGGCAACAACGTTGGTCTAATCTGCTCGGTAACAAACTTCAGTCTATTAAGCCGAGTATAGGTTACTGGCCGTCTTTTTGTCATCAGTGTGGAGGTTGGGAGACTACTCTCTCCCGTCTTCGCACTGGCCACACTCGTCTTACTCATGGGTATCTCATGGAGAGGCACCCTGTTCCTCTCTGTGAGAAGTGTCAGGTTACAGTATCGGTTAGCCACATTCTGTTAGACTGCCCTCTCTATCAACGAGCATGCAGAATTTACCTCCAACGTCGTCTCCGCTCTTCTACTTTCTCTTTACCTTTCCTTCTTGCTGATGGACCCTCCTTATAACCTGACTCTCTTTGACTTCTTCACAACAACTGATTTACTCCACAAACTCTGATGATACCTCTCACACTCCCCTCAGCCCTTTCTAACTCACTCTTGCTACCCTCTACCCCTGCACTATCCAGTTGGTGAAGAAACCTCCTATCTTCGTAACTACTCCCTAGATGATTGTAAGTGCAGCAGCTTCGTTCATGCCTCTCTCCTCCTCAGTTGTCAAAGCTGCTATGTCTGCTTCCACAATACCTATTTTGTTTCTACACGACAGAACTGGTACAGCAGCCTTTTTCCCATGTCTAAATCGTCAATATATCACAGAATTAGTTAAACTGCACCGGTTGATATACCATTAGAGAACTCCTGCATTCCCACAAAAAAAATGGAGTTATCAATGGTTTTTGCCCCTTCTGGGAATATTGGACAACAAAGTCGACCAAAATCTGATTAACTGAATGGGGTTATAACTGCGTCAGTTGCAAAATGGCCACCATTCGTCATGAGAATTAGCTGTGCTGTAGAGCAATTTTTGTGTCTAACCTAGACCTTTGAAGGTCAAGGAATTCATTGATGCCAACAGAATTCTGATCCGGCTACACTGACCCTTAAATTAGACTAAGATCAAAAATCGTGAATGAACACACTAATTCTATTAGCTGCAATGTTGTTTCACCAAAAAAAACAGTTTTAGGTTCAGTGCATGAAAAAAATTATTTTTTTTTTTCAGAGTAACGACATGTTTCAGAATAATGTGATTGAGACCATATTGAATGATTCAGTGAAAAATCTTACTAAATGAAAATCATAGCCATTTGTTTAAAATTCTCAGTGCGGTAATAAAAACTTCGGTTAGGCTATAGAAAAACGTTCTCTAACTCCTCTGGAAGATGGTTATGCGGATTTTCACAGGAGTTACGTATGCACAATCCACATGCACAAGTAAATAGAACCCATATCAGTAGTATGTTCTTGTCGTTCTAGAGACACTGGCGGATTCCAGGATAATGACCATGGAAAAGAATGTGATAATGGGGGGTCAGCATAACCTCAGGGCTGTCAGGGTACAAGTTTAATATGTTTAATCATCCCCCAAGGGGATAGAGAGACTTATTCCTGTGCATTACTAAGTAGGAATAGAAGCAGAACAAAGGATTCAGGTGACCGGGTGGCAAATTCCAGGATAATGAGTGTGGAAAAGAATGTGATACTCGGGGACAGCATAACCTCAGGGCTGTCAGGGTACAAGTTTAATATGTTTAATCATCCCCCAAGGGGACAGAGAGACTTATTTCTGTGTATTACTAAGCAGAAGGTAGATAATGATCACTTCTGACTCCCCAAACTCTTTCACCCTGACAGATGGGAGAAGCAGTACAAAGGATTCAGGTGACTGGGTACAAGCTTGCCATCTCCGAGGGAGTTCCCCCCCCCCCCCCCCCGGTCACTGACGCAAGTGCTACTTCTTCCCAACACCGACTGGTTCAAAGAATGCGGTAATGGAAGACAGCTTAGCCTCGAACTGTCAGAGGACTTAATAACTGGGTGGGGTCACCACGCATCCCCCAAAGGGGATAGAGAAGTTTATTTCCGTGATGGGAGGATAGTACAAGGGATTTAGGTGCCTGGGTACGACTTAATAATTGGGTGGGGTCTCTGAGGGAGTGTTGCAGCCAGCCTGCTGGTCTAGTTCACTGCTTCTTTCGGGGTCATCGGCGTGATTATCTGGCTGTGCTCGCTCTCCGGGTACATCGGGGGGCATCTGTGTGAAAAAAAAGATAACATAATTTTTCAAAGGTGAAAACAAGTCTCACTTAGCAAATATATTTATTAGTTAAAATTACATTGTTTTATTCCTCCTCTTCCTCAGAACAGCTAGCTTCTAAGAGCATGAAACTACGAGCAGTGGCGGGAGATCTACCTCTCTCGCGTGGATGCTTGACCCTGGGGAAAAAATCTCTTACGGAGTTTTCTCTTCCCCGCCAAAGATTGCAACTGTCTCTCATCTCTAGTTCCTCTTCTTCTGTACTCCCTTCTTCAGTACTGCTATTAGCTCCCTCGTCTTCCTCCACTTTGTCATCTGTTTTATCTTTAAATAATTTAAACTTTGTTTCTCCGGCATCTGGATGACCATAGGATACAGAGTGATAGGCATCTAAGTAAAAGCGCTTATCATCAAATGAGCTAAGACCTCGTTTCCTAGTGGTGATAGTGGTCATCTGACCTTTTAAATTTCTAATTTGACTATATTGGAAGGTATGTTTAGAACCGTCTTCCAGCACACTTCTAAAGTTATTATGAGTTAATAATTGTTGTTCAGACTGAGGAACTCCTTTCGCAGCGATAGTGTTGTTATTATCTGCTAGCAGGATGCTATACATTTTGGGTTTAATGCAGACTATTTCTGAAATAAGGCGGTCCCCCACCTCACTTTTAAGTAAGCCTAGAGATCCCTTCCTTGAGTCATTGTAGAGAGGATGATCTGTGGGGAAATTAGATGTGTCTATCCATTTCCTCAATGGTTCCTTACCGATTTCATCAGTAAGGTTTTTGATGCCCTCTAAACAGGCGATGACACTATCGGTATCTGAATAGATTAGTTTTATTTTGTCTTGGTATGTTTTCTTAAGAATCATATACCAAAAATGGTACAGCTTAAATTTGGCGAGTTCTAGTGGCTGGTAGCCTATGTAATTAGGTTAAGTGAGTTTTATGGCTGGCGTCCCCGTCGTAACCAATACTTTGTTTTCTAAAAGCTTTATGGCTTTCTTAAATAGTGGCTTACTCACCGCTCGCAAAAATGCTCCTGCTGATGTTATGAGCTTCGTTTTGTTGGCATATTTTGATGGATTAAACAATGTCTTGCCGAATACAGAATTGGTCAACAATTTAAATAATCGCTACTATTACGAATGGAATGGAAAGCCAGAAACGATGAAGAAGAAAGAGACTGCTGTGGAAACTCCCGTGGAAACCTCCAACGCATTCTCGGTGCTACCCGACGAATGTGAGTCTACTACTGGGATCGTCACGACGAACGACAACAAGGAAGGTAAGAATATTGTTGTTGTTGGGGATAGCCAGGTTAGATACATGGATAGGGCATTCTGCTTGAAGGACAGGAGTAGGAGACAAAGGGTATGCTTTCCTGGGGCTGGGATGGAGGACATTGTTAGCCGGCTTGACAACATCATGAACGGTAATGGGATCAATCCTATTATTTGCCTCAGTGCTGGAGGCAATGATGTAGGCAAGCGTAGAAGTGAGGATTTAGTTAGAAAGTTCAGGACAGCTATAGACATGATTAGGAAGAAGGGGGGGCGCCCTGTTATATGTGGCATTTTGCCAAGAAGAGGTGTTGGTAATGAATGGTTGTCCAGAGCAATTGGTATTAATTGTTGGCTGGATAAACACTGTAAGGATAATGCAGTACCATTCATTGACAACTGGGACAACTTCTATGGCCGAAATGACATGTATGCCAGGGATGGGGTTCACTTATCCAGGGCAGGTGTGGGTTTTCTTGCTAACTCAGTTGAGGGGGTTGTTAGGACTTTAAACTAGGATTAGTTAGAGGTATGGGTTTTGAAATGATTAATAATGAATATGGATATATTGACTTATGCTCTGATATTAAGAATCTTAATAGTAACTGTCATGGAGTAACTCTGGGTAATGATAATTTCAGAAATTGTGTAAAAACAAAGATGAATAGGAAAAATGTGCAGAAGAAAAAACATATGATGGTATTTTATGCTAACAGTCGAAGTGCAAGAAATAAAATTAATGAACTACGTTTGGTAGCATGTGCTGGGAACTTTGATATCATTGCATTAACTGAAACGTGGTATGATTTAAAGAGTCGGGATATGACTGCTGAGTGTAATATTCAGGGATTTAAGTTATTCAATGTGGATAGATGTAATGGGAAGGGGGGAGGAGTTGCATTGTATGTTCGAGAAAATATTAATTGTTGCATAAAAAAAGGTATAAAAATAGATGGAGCAGTAACAGAGTCTGTTTGGGTAGAGTTCGTGGAGGGTCAAGAAAAACTAATTCTAGGTGTAATATACCGACCTCCAGGCTTGGATCACGATAGAGGGAGACTTCTTTGGGACGAAATTGTTAGGGCTTCTGGACACAGTAACGTAGTCATAGTAGGGGACTTTAACTTTACCCAAATTGACTGGAATTCTTTGACAGGTAATCTAGAGTCCAGTGACTTCATGGAAACAGTTCAGGACTGTTTTCTGAAACAGAGTGTAACTGAACCTACCAGGGGTAATAATTTGCTAGACCTAGTCTTGTCAAATAAGGAAACACTCGTGAATAATCTGGAGATCACTGAAGAGCTTGGCGCAAGTGATCACAAATCCATCACCTTTAGCATTAATTGGGAATGCAAGAATAATGATAATACAGTAAAAATCCCCGATTTTCGTTCTGCCGATTATAATGGACTTAGGGAACATCTGTCTAATCTTGATTGGGGTTATCTAGCTAATGATTTTATTGACGATAATCATACTTATGAATATGAAGGGATCTGCTTTTATGATTGTTTTCTTAATAATGTACACAGTGCCCAGAGTATATACATTCCCCAGAGAGAAATTAGGTCTAATAATGATCCCAAATGGGTTAACAGGAGGCTAAAGCATCTATTAGGGGAGAAAAGGGGAATTTATAGGCGCATCAGAAGAGGAGAGGTTAACCTTACTGACCAATATGTTCAGCTTAAAAGAGAAGTAAAAAAGGCGATTAGAAAGGCTAAACGTGACTATGAAATTAGAGTTGCTAATGAATCAAAGACTAATCCAAAGGGGTTCTTTCAAGTGTATAGGACGAAGGTGAAGGAAAAAGTAGGACCTCTGAAATCTGGGAATGGACAGCTGACGGATAATGAACTGGAAATGTGTTCCTTATTTAATGACTATTTTTTGTCAGTTTTTACACAGGAAGATGTAAATGAGATTCCAGTAATTAACAATTATTTAGTTCCTGATGAATTTAAGTTAACTAATATTACTGTCACGAGGGACATGGTTATTAAACAGATAGACAAACTGAAACAAAATAAGTCCCCGGGACCCGATGAGTTGTTTTCAAGGGTACTTAAGGAATACAAGATGGAGCTTAGTCAGCCAATAACGAGTGTATTCAATGCGTCCATCCTTACCAGTGTTGTGCCAGAGATGTGGAAGATGGCTAATGTGGTTCCTATATTCAAATCAGGGGATAAGTCCACTCCTTCAAATTACCGTCCAATAAGCCTGACATCTATAGTGGGCAAGTTATTAGAATCAATTATAGCTGATATTATCAGAAGTCACCTTGAAGAGCATAACTTGATAAATGAATCTCAGCATGGATTCACGAGAGGTCGTTCCTGCCTGACAAACTTACTGACGTTCTTCAATAGAACATTTGAGGCAGTTGACAGTGATAAGGAATATGATATTGTTTATTTGGATTTTAGTAAAGCCTTCGACAGAGTACCTCACAAGAGACTCTTAAGAAAAGTGGCAGCTCATGGTATAGGAGGTAAAGTTCTAGCATGGATTGAGGCATGGCTTACCAATAGAAAGCAGAGAGTTACCATTAATGGAGTGAAATCTGAATGGGGATTAGTCACTAGTGGCGTTCCACAAGGATCAGTTTTAGGCCCTCTCTTGTTCATAATTTACATTAATGACCTTGATGAAGGGATTACTAGTGACATGAGTAAGTTTGCTGATGATACAAAGATAGGCCGTATAATTCACTCTGAGGAGGATATCAATGAACTCCAGGACGATTTGAACAAATTAATGTCTTGGTCTGAGAAATGGCAGATGAAGTTTAATGTGGATAAGTGTAAGGTACTTGCCCTTGGTAATGAAAATAACCCTCGAAGCTATAATCTAGGTGAAGTAGAGCTTGGTCATACAGAATGTGAAAAAGACTTGGGAGTCATGGTAAGCAGAAATCTAAAGCCAAGACAGCAGTGCCTCAGTGTGCGCAACAAGGCCAACAGATTACTTGGATTTATCTCAAGAAGTATAAGTAACAGAAGTCCAAAAGTTATTTTACAGCTCTATACATCACTAGTGAGGCCTCATTTAGATTATGCTGCTCAGTTTTGGTCCCCTTACTACAGGATGGACATAGACTCATTAGAGAACATACAGAGAAGAATGACTAAAATGATTTACTGTGTAAGGAACCTCCCGTATGAAGATAGACTTAAAGCCTTAAATCTCCACTCTCTGGAGAGGCGTAGAATGAGGGGAGATATCATTGAAGTGTATAAGTGGATGACGGGCATAAACAAGGGAGACATTAATAAAGTACTGAGGGTGTCGAACCAGGTAAGAACCAGGAATAATGGATTTAAGTTGGATAAATTTAGATTTAGAAAGGACATAGGTAAGTACTGGTTTTCTAACAGAGTTGTAGATGCGTGGAACAGTCTTCCCAGTGGGGTGATAGAGGCTAGGACCTTGGGTAGCTTTAAGAAGAGACTGGACAAATATATGAGCGGGAGGGGCTGGGTTTGATTGGTGTTGGGGGGTGCGGGAGTTGTTTCTTGAGTAGCTTTAGGTAGATGTCGTTTTGATAAGGACCTGCCTCGTATGGGCCAGTAGGCCTTCTGCAGTGTTCCTACATTCTTATGTTCTTATGTTCTTATTACGTTGCCTCACGTTTGTTTCAACAAAGTCCGCCAGATATTTTCCTTGTGAGAATTCATATATGCTATGAATTTTCTCAATTTGTAGACCTATCTCCAAAAACGACTGCAATAAAGGCAATGATATTAGGTAGTTTCGTTTGGGGAGATGGTCCCCCACTAATTTAGTATTTTTACGGGGTAGTTTTTGATTACTGATTGCCAATAGCTGTTTGTTGTACTCAGATAGATCATCTAATGTTATCTATTTGTGATAGAGACATAGTGGCAAGTCATCTGTGTAGCGAGCTAATTCTGGGGCTATTCCTAGAGTGTCTATAAGAAGCCAGTAACCTTTTATAGAGTCTTGAGGATTCTTCTGGAGAAGACCACCATTTGCGAGAAAACTCACCATTTCTGCGGGTGAGAGTTTTCGAATGTTTGCGTAGGGCAGCGCCTCAGTCATGCAAGAACCATAAAGAGAATTAAAATCCCAGTATAGCAAAAATTTACTTAGTAAGTTTTTCTCATCAAAATTGGGATTAATGAACTGGTTATTGGCTTGAGCAAACGTCCTAACAGCAGTGGTGAAGCCGCCTCTTATATTAGACTGTATGATGTTATAAAGCTCCTGATCAGTAATTAATTCTAATTCCACTCCACTGGTTTTTAAGAAGGCATCATAGGCAAAACCGGGGAGAGTAACATAGTGAACAACATCTAGATTATAGATGTTGTATAATAATCTCCTATGCAAGGTGAATATGTCAGCCAGAAGCCCTACATCACAGCTGAGATATACTAGGAGATAGTCTCCTAGAGTTTGACAAGCTGTTTTTTCCGAAACCAGATGAGCATGATCGAAGTCTTCTTGGCTAATATGCTTCTTAGACAGAGAACTGTAGAAAGCTCTTTTTGGGGGTAAAGTCTTCTCTTCGAGCCTTTCTGGGGAGCTGCAATATTCATAAGGAAACACTTGTTTGCCGGTTAATAAGCATCCCCAACTTTCGGGGGGTAGATGACTTATCATCGCCTCTGTGAATTTCAAGGGTGATTTTGAAGCTATGTGCGTTTGAGCCAAACTAGCCAAACCAGCGGACAAGAAGGCTAGACTATCCAGGAAACGTAGTGCTCCTATTTCTACCTTTAGGAATTTATATCCCTGTTTCATTAAAACATTGGTTGGGGCTTTAACACTTAGTTCTTTAATTATCAAAGCCATATCATATGATAGGTTATGAATAATAACAGGCAAATATTTACCTGAATTTTTCTGCCTTAAATTGCAATTATTGCAGAGTGCTCCTAAATAATTAGCCTTAGGCATAAGATGGTCATGATGCCTCACCTTTGGTTTGGTAAGAGTAAAGTCCTGATGACAGAAGTTGCACTTCTTCTG
>NW_027200158.1:0-23648 GCF_038502225.1 Cherax quadricarinatus | reverse complement strand
GACTGTGTTGACGTGTTGGAGGCCAGCCAGTGTGTCGCGTAGGATTTCAAAGTCTCTCATATTCCTGAGTTTAACATCACCCCTTGAGTAACATATTGGCACTAGACTCATCGTGATGTTGTTGTCGGGTACAAGTCCTTGTTCGGTAATGAAGGTCTTCATGTGGATCATGAGGACACCAAGATTTCTATCCAAATTGTCAATATTCTGTAGGAAATCCTCTGAGGAATAGAGGGACTGGTCGAGGCTAAGGTTCTCGAGTGCTACCGAGTATATATATATATATATATATATATATATATATATATATATATATATATATATATATATATATATATATAATATTTTTTTTTCTCAAGTTTTATTATCACACTGGCCGATTCCCACCAAGGCAGGGTGGCCCGAAAAAGAAAAACTTTCACCATCATTCACTCCATCACTGTCTTGCCAGAAGGGTGCTTTACACTACAGTTTTTAAACTGCAACATTAACACCCCTCCTTCAGAGTGCAGGCACTGTACTTCCCATCTCCAGGACTCAAGTCCGGCCTGCCGGTTTCCCTGAATCCCTTCATAAATGTTACTTTGCTCACACTCCAACAGCACGTCAAGTATTAAAAACCATTTGTCTCCATTCACTCCTATCAAACACGCTCACGCATGCCTGCTGGAAGTCCAAGCCCCTCGCACACAAAACCTCCTTTACCCCCTCCCTCCAACCCTTCCTAGGCCGACCCCTACCCCGCCTTCCTTCCACTACAGACTGATACACTCTTGAAGTCATTCTGTTTCGCTCCATTCTCTCTACATGTCCGAACCACCTCAACAACCCTTCCTCAGCCCTCTGGACAACAGTTTTGGTAATCCCGCACCTCCTCCTAACTTCCAAACTACGAATTCTCTGCATTATATTCACACCACACATTGCCCTCAGACATGACATCTCCACTGCCTCCAGCCTTCTCCTCGCTGCAACATTCATCACCCACGCTTCACACCCATATAAGAGCGTTGGTAAAACTATACTCTCATACATTCCCCTCTTTGCCTCCAAGGACAAAGTTCTTTGTCTCCACAGACTCCTAAGTGCACCACTCACTCTTTTTCCCTCATCAATTCTATGATTCACCTCATCTTTCATAGACCCATCCGCTGACACGTCCACTCCCAAATATCTGAATACGTTCACCTCCTCCATACTCTCTCCCTCCAATCTGATATTCAATCTTTCATCACCTAATCTTTTTGTTATCCTCATAACCTTACTCTTTCCTGTATTCACCTTTAATTTTCTTCTTTTGCACACCCTACCAAATTCATCCACCAATCTCTGCAACTTCTCTTCAGAATCTCCCAAGAGCACAGTGTCATCAGCAAAGAGCAGCTGTGACAACTCCCACTTTGTGTGTGATTCTTTATCTTTTAACTCCACGCCTCTTGCCAAGACCCTCGCATTTACTTCTCTTACAACCCCATCTATAAATATATTAAACAACCACGGTGACATCACACATCCCTGTCTAAGGCCTACTTTTACTGGGAAAAAATTTCCCTCTTTCCTACATACTCTAACTTGAGCCTCACTATCCTCGTAAAAACTCTTCACTGCTTTCAGTAACCTACCTCCTACACCATACACTTGCAACATCTGCCACATTGCCCCCCTATCCACCCTGTCATACGCCTTTTCCAAATCCATAAATGCCACAAAGACCTCTTTAGCCTTATCTAAATACTGTTCACTTATATGTTTCACTGTAAACACCTGGTCCACACACCCCCTACCTTTCCTAAAGCCTCCTTGTTCATCTGCTATCCTATTCTCAGTCTTACTCTTAATTCTTTCAATTATAACTCTACCATACACTTTACCAGGTACACTCAACAGACTTATCCCCCTATAATTTTTGCACTCTCTTTTATCCCCTTTGCCTTTATACAAAGGAACTATGCATGCTCTCTGCCAATCCCTAGGTACCTTACCCTCTTCCATACATTTATTAAATAATTGCACCAACCACTCCAAAACTATGTCCCCACCTGCTTTTAACATTTCTATCTTTATCCCATCAATCCCGGCTGCCTTACCCCCTTTCATTTTACCTACTGCCTCACGAACTTCCCCCACACTCACAACTGGCTCTTCCTCACTCCTACAAGATGTTATTCCTCCTTGCCCTATACACGAAATCACAGCTTCCCTATCTTCTTCAACATTTAACAATTCCTCAAAATATTCCCTCCATCTTCCCAATACCTCTAACTCTCCATTTAATAACTCTCCTCTCCTATTTTTAACTGACAAATCCATTTGTTCTCTAGGCTTTCTTAACTTGTTAATCTCACTCCAAAACTTTTTCTTATTTTCAACAAAATTTGTTGATAACATCTCACCCACTCTCTCATTTGCTCTCTTTTTACATTGCTTCACCACTCTCTTAACTTCTCTCTTTTTCTCCATATACTCTTCCCTCCTTGCATCACTTCTACTTTGTAAAAACTTCTCATATGCTAACTTTTTCTCCCTTACTACTCTCTTTACATCATCATTCCACCAATCGCTCCTCTTCCCTCCTGCACCCACTTTCCTGTAACCACAAACTTCTGCTGAACACTCTAACACTACATTTTTAAACCTACCCCATACCTCTTCGACCCCATTGCCTATGCTCTCATTAGCCCATCTATCCTCCAATAGCTGTTTATATCTTACCCTAACTGCCTCCTCTTTTAGTTTATAAACCTTCACCTCTCTCTTCCCTGATGCTTCTATTCTCCTTGTATCCCATCTACCTTTTACTCTCAGTGTAGCTACAACTAGAAAGTGATCTGATATATCTGTGGCCCCTCTATAAACATGTACATCCTGAAGTCTACTCAACAGTCTTTTATCTACCAATACATAATCCAACAAACTACTGTCATTTCGCCCTACATCATATCGTGTATACTTATTTATCCTCTTTTTCTTAAAATATGTATTACCTATAACTAAACCCCTTTCTATACAAAGTTCAATCAAAGGGCTCCCATTATCATTTACACCTGGCACCCCAAACTTACCTACCACACCCTCTCTAAAAGTTTCTCCTACTTTAGCATTCAAGTCCCCTACCACAATTACTCTCTCACTTGGTTCAAAGGCTCCTATACATTCACTTAACATCTCCCAAAATCTCTCTCTCTCCTCTGCATTCCTCTCTTCTCCAGGTGCATATATATATATATATATATATATATATATATATATATATATATATATATATATATATATATTTATATTTATTATTATTATTATCACACTGGCTGATTCCCACCAAGGCAGGGTGGCCCGAAAAAGAAAAACTTTCACCATCATTCACTCCATCACTGTCTTGCCAGAAGGGTGCTTTACACTACAGTTTTTAAACTGCAACATTAACACCCCTCCTTCAGAGTGCAGGCACTGTACTTCCCATCTCCAGGACTCAAGTCCGGCCTGCCGGTTTCCCTGAATCCCTTCATAAATGTTACTTTGCTCACACTCCAACAGCACGTCAAGTATTAAAAACCATTTGTCTCCATTCACTCCTATCAAACACGCTCACGCATGCCTGCTGGAAGTCCAAGCCCCTCGCACACAAAACCTCCTTTACCCCCTCCCTCCAACCCTTCCTAGGCCGACCCCTACCCCGCCTTCCTTCCACTACAGACTGATACACTCTTGAAGTCATTCTGTTTCGCTCCATTCTCTCTACATGTCCGAACCACCTCAACAACCCTTCCTCAGCCCTCTGGACAACAGTTTTGGTAATCCCGCACCTCCTCCTAACTTCCAAACTACGAATTCTCTGCATTATATTCACACCACACATTGCCCTCAGACATGACATCTCCACTGCCTCCAGCCTTCTCCTCGCTGCAACATTCATCACCCACGCTTCACACCCATATAAGAGCGTTGGTAAAACTATACTCTCATACATTCCCCTCTTTGCCTCC
The DNA here is from genome assembly GCF_038502225.1 of Cherax quadricarinatus. Classification (NCBI taxonomy): domain Eukaryota; kingdom Metazoa; phylum Arthropoda; class Malacostraca; order Decapoda; family Parastacidae; genus Cherax; species Cherax quadricarinatus. Next base: position 19,668 of record NW_027200158.1, on the reverse strand, counting down.
AAGGACAAAGTTCTTTGTCTCCACAGACTCCTAAGTGCACCACTCACTCTTTTTCCCTCATCAATTCTATGATTCACCTCATCTTTCATAGACCCATCCGCTGACACGTCCACTCCCAAATATCTGAATACGTTCACCTCCTCCATACTCTCTCCCTCCAATCTGATATTCAATCTTTCATCACCTAATCTTTTTGTTATCCTCATAACCTTACTCTTTCCTGTATTCACCTTTAATTTTCTTCTTTTGCACACCCTACCAAATTCATCCACCAATCTCTGCAACTTCTCTTCAGAATCTCCCAAGAGCACAGTGTCATCAGCAAAGAGCAGCTGTGACAACTCCCACTTTGTGTGTGATTCTTTATCTTTTAACTCCACGCCTCTTGCCAAGACCCTCGCATTTACTTCTCTTACAACCCCATCTATAAATATATTAAACAACCACGGTGACATCACACATCCCTGTCTAAGGCCTACTTTTACTGGGAAAAAATTTCCCTCTTTCCTACATACTCTAACTTGAGCCTCACTATCCTCGTAAAAACTCTTCACTGCTTTCAGTAACCTACCTCCTACACCATACACTTGCAACATCTGCCACATTGCCCCCCTATCCACCCTGTCATACGCCTTTTCCAAATCCATAAATGCCACAAAGACCTCTTTAGCCTTATCTAAATACTGTTCACTTATATGTTTCACTGTAAACACCTGGTCCACACACCCCCTACCTTTCCTAAAGCCTCCTTGTTCATCTGCTATCCTATTCTCAGTCTTACTCTTAATTCTTTCAATTATAACTCTACCATACACTTTACCAGGTACACTCAACAGACTTATCCCCCTATAATTTTTGCACTCTCTTTTATCCCCTTTGCCTTTATACAAAGGAACTATGCATGCTCTCTGCCAATCCCTAGGTACCTTACCCTCTTCCATACATTTATTAAATAATTGCACCAACCACTCCAAAACTATGTCCCCACCTGCTTTTAACATTTCTATCTTTATCCCATCAATCCCGGCTGCCTTACCCCCTTTCATTTTACCTACTGCCTCACGAACTTCCCCCACACTCACAACTGGCTCTTCCTCACTCCTACAAGATGTTATTCCTCCTTGCCCTATACACGAAATCACAGCTTCCCTATCTTCTTCAACATTTAACAATTCCTCAAAATATTCCCTCCATCTTCCCAATACCTCTAACTCTCCATTTAATAACTCTCCTCTCCTATTTTTAACTGACAAATCCATTTGTTCTCTAGGCTTTCTTAACTTGTTAATCTCACTCCAAAACTTTTTCTTATTTTCAACAAAATTTGTTGATAACATCTCACCCACTCTCTCATTTGCTCTCTTTTTACATTGCTTCACCACTCTCTTAACTTCTCTCTTTTTCTCCATATACTCTTCCCTCCTTGCATCACTTCTACTTTGTAAAAACTTCTCATATGCTAACTTTTTCTCCCTTACTACTCTCTTTACATCATCATTCCACCAATCGCTCCTCTTCCCTCCTGCACCCACTTTCCTGTAACCACAAACTTCTGCTGAACACTCTAACACTACATTTTTAAACCTACCCCATACCTCTTCGACCCCATTGCCTATGCTCTCATTAGCCCATCTATCCTCCAATAGCTGTTTATATCTTACCCTAACTGCCTCCTATATATATATATATATATATGTATATATATATATATATATGTATATATATATATATATATTTATTATTATTATTATCACACCGGCCGATTCCCACCAAGGCAGGGTGGCCCGAAAAAGAAAAACTTTCACCATCATTCACTCCATCACTGTCTTGCCAGAAGGGTGCTTTACACTACAGTTTTTAAACTGCAACATTAACACCCCTCCTTCAGAGTGCAGGCACTGTACTTCCCATCTCCAGGACTCAAGTCCGGCCTGCCGGTTTCCCTGAATCCCTTCATAAATGTTACTTTGCTCACACTCCAACAGCACGTCAAGTATTAAAAACCATTTGTCTCCATTCACTCCTATCAAACACGCTCACGCATGCCTGCTGGAAGTCCAAGCCCCTCGCACACAAAACCTCCTTTACCCCCTCCCTCCAACCCTTCCTAGGCCGACCCCTACCCCGCCTTCCTTCCACTACAGACTGATACACTCTTGAAGTCATTCTGTTTCGCTCCATTCTCTCTACATGTCCGAACCACCTCAACAACCCTTCCTCAGCCCTCTGGACAACAGTTTTGGTAATCCCGCACCTCCTCCTAACTTCCAAACTACGAATTCTCTGCATTATATTCACACCACACATTGCCCTCAGACATGACATCTCCACTGCCTCCAGCCTTCTCCTCGCTGCAACATTCATCACCCACGCTTCACACCCATATAAGAGCGTTGGTAAAACTATACTCTCATACATTCCCCTCTTTGCCTCCAAGGACAAAGTTCTTTGTCTCCACAGACTCCTAAGTGCACCACTCACTCTTTTTCCCTCATCAATTCTATGATTCACCTCATCTTTCATAGACCCATCCGCTGACACGTCCACTCCCAAATATCTGAATACGTTCACCTCCTCCATACTCTCTCCCTCCAATCTGATATTCAATCTTTCATCACCTAATCTTTTTGTTATCCTCATAACCTTACTCTTTCCTGTATTCACCTTTAATTTTCTTCTTTTGCACACCCTACCAAATTCATCCACCAATCTCTGCAACTTCTCTTCAGAATCTCCCAAGAGCACAGTGTCATCAGCAAAGAGCAGCTGTGACAACTCCCACTTTGTGTGTGATTCTTTATCTTTTAACTCCACGCCTCTTGCCAAGACCCTCGCATTTACTTCTCTTACAACCCCATCTATAAATATATTAAACAACCACGGTGACATCACACATCCTTGTCTAAGGCCTACTTTTACTGGGAAAAAATTTCCCTCTTTCCTACATACTCTAACTTGAGCCTCACTATCCTCGTAAAAACTCTTCACTGCTTTCAGTAACCTACCTCCTACACCATACACTTGCAACATCTGCCACATTGCCCCCCTATCCACCCTGTCATACGCCTTTTCCAAATCCATAAATGCCACAAAGACCTCTTTAGCCTTATCTAAATACTGTTCACTTATATGTTTCACTGTAAACACCTGGTCCACACACCCCCTACCTTTCCTAAAGCCTCCTTGTTCATCTGCTATCCTATTCTCCGTCTTACTCTTAATTCTTTCAATTATAACTCTACCATACACTTTACCAGGTACACTCAACAGACTTATCCCCCTATAATTTTTGCACTCTCTTTTATCCCCTTTGCCTTTATACAAAGGAACTATGCATGCTCTCTGCCAATCCCTAGGTACCTTACCCTCTTCCATACATTTATTAAATAATTGCACCAACCACTCCAAAACTATATCCCCACCTGCTTTTAACATTTCTATCTTTATCCCATCAATCCCGGCTGCCTTACCCCCTTTCATTTTACCTACTGCCTCACGAACTTCCCCCACACTCACAACTGGCTCTTCCTCACTCCTACAAGATGTTATTCCTCCTTGCCCTATACACGAAATCACAGCTTCCCTATCTTCATCAACATTTAACAATTCCTCAAAATATTCCTTCCATCTTCCCAATACCTCTAACTCTCCATTTAATAACTCTCCTCTCCTATTTTTAACTGACAAATCCATTTGTTCTCTAGGCTTTCTTAACTTGTTAATCTCACTCCAAAACTTTTTCTTATTTTCAACAAAATTTGTTGATAACATCTCACCCACTCTCTCATTTGCTCTCTTTTTACATTGCTTCACCACTCTCTTAACTTCTCTCTTTTTCTCCATATACTCTTCCCTCCTTGCATCACTTCTACTTTGTAAAAACTTCTCATATGCTAACTTTTTCTCCCTTACTACTCTCTTTACATCATCATTCCACCAATCGCTCCTCTTCCCTCCTGCACCCACTTTCCTGTAACCACAAACTTCTGCTGAACACTCTAACACTACATTTTTAAACCTACCCCATACCTCTTCGACCCCATTGCCTATGCTCTCATTAGCCCATCTATCCTCCAATAGCTGTTTATATCTTACCCTAACTGCCTCCTCTTTTAGTTTATAAACCTTCACCTCTCTCTTCCCTGATGCTTCTATTCTCCTTGTATCCCATCTACCTTTTACTCTCAGTGTAGCTACAACTAGAAAGTGATCTGATATATCTGTGGCCCCTCTATAAACATGTACATCCTGAAGTCTACTCAACAGTCTTTTATCTACCAATACATAATCCAACAAACTACTGTCATTTCGCCCTACATCATATCGTGTATACTTATTTATCCTCTTTTTCTTAAAATATGTATTACCTATAACTAAACCCCTTTCTATACAAAGTTCAATCAAAGGGCTCCCATTATCATTTACACCTGGCACCCCAAACTTACCTACCACACCCTCTCTAAAAGTTTCTCCTACTTTAGCATTCAAGTCCCCTACCACAATTACTCTCTCACTTGGTTCAAAGGCTCCTATACATTCACTTAACATCTCCCAAAATCTCTCTCTCTCCTCTGCATTCCTCTCTTCTCCAGGTGCATATATATATATATATATATATATATATATATATATATATATATATATATATATATATATATATATATATATATATATATTTATTATTATTATTATCACACTGGCTGATTCCCACCAAGGCAGGGTGGCCCGAAAAAGAAAAACTTTCACCATCATTCACTCCATCACTGTCTTGCCAGAAGGGTGCTTTACACTACAGTTTTTAAACTGCAACATTAACACCCCTCCTTCAGAGTGCAGGCACTGTACTTCCCATCTCCAGGACTCAAGTCCGGCCTGCCGGTTTCCCTGAATCCCTTCATAAATGTTACTTTGCTCACACTCCAACAGCACGTCAAGTATTAAAAACCATTTGTCTCCATTCACTCCTATCAAACACGCTCACGCATGCCTGCTGGAAGTCCAAGCCCCTCGCACACAAAACCTCCTTTACCCCCTCCCTCCAACCTTTCCTAGGCCGACCCCTACCCCGCCTTCCTTCCACTACAGACTGATACACTCTTGAAGTCATTCTGTTTTGCTCCATTCTCTCTACATGTATATATATATATATATATATATATATATATATATATATATATATATATATATATATATATATATATATATATATATATATATATACATATATATAAATATATATATATATATATATATATATATATATATATATATATATATATATATATATATATATATATATATATATATATATATATATAAAATATTGCTTACGGATTTTGAACCTATACTCACAAAATCTTCCTTAAAACTATCGATGACGGACACACACAAAGCGGCGTCTATTGCTAGGGTTGTTGACATGTTTTCCTGTAACACCGCCACTGAATGAAGCTCCAGCAACACCTCTTTGTCCTGGAAAGATGACGACCCATCTTCCTGGTTTATGATTGCCTTTCCAGTCTTCAATAGATGAGAGTTCCTCACAGACTTCCAGTTAATTGTAGATATGTATTGTAAACTTTGTGTGTACCGATCACTTGTCTGTGTGTGGCCGTTAGGTTTAATGGTCTCTTGTTGATCTTGCTTTGTAGATATATTGTAAAAATTGTTTGTAGTGGTTTTATCTTGTAAGGAACGTGTGGTAGTTGTTTCATTTAAATTATTTTCGGTGGTTATTTCTTGTAAGTTGTGTGATGAGGTTACGTTATGATTCGACGTAGCGTCAGATTCCAGAAAGTTAGTTGTGATGTTGTGTGTACTAGGTACACGCTTTGTTGACATTTCATTTAAATCGTGACTTTTAGAAAAGCCTGACTTTATTCTTTTGTCTGCGTTACTGGGAATATCTGTGGTTGCAGATGTGGTTGCGGGTGTGGTTGCGGGTGTGGTTGTGGGCGTGGTTGTGGGCGTGTTTCCGGGTGTAGATGAGTTCGTATTTACGATCGTGGCTGTTGGCGAGACTGCAGGCGTGGATTGCTCTCCAGCCTGGACGTAAATTGGAGCGAGCATAAACAGTGTCGCAAGGAGGGAGAGATTCCGGATTGCTACTGGAAGATAAAAAAAAAACATATAAGAGAGAGAAGACAAAAAAATAATCACATAAGTCTGGAAAAGCAGAAAAAAAACCATGTAAGAGAATGATAAGGAATCCTAATGATCTGCAAAGCTCAGATGAGGAGCAGATGTCAGATGGAAGGTTGAAGAATTCATCACAGATGGAAGGTTGGAAACCTATATCTTAATAACACACTAGAAAATTAACAATTATTATTATAGACTTTGTGTGAACATCTTGGTAGATAATATTTTATTCCAAATGTGTCTATAATAAGAAATCGTGAAGTTATTATGTAACCAATTGGTTTCCTGTACGACTCTGAGAGACGTATCCTGCCGAGGCTCAAAGTTCTCATGGACTTTCCGTTAACTCTCTTAAAAAGCTTACTTGGTGGATGTCACTGCATTCAAGAGTTACAGCAACTGCAGCTCAATTCTCTCAAGATGTGCAAGAGCTAGAGATCAACACTTTCGAGAGATGAATATCAAATGGTATGCAATACCGACAGGTTGGTATATAAGACACATAGGCAACAGTTAGGCAACTTTATTCTGAAACGTTTCGCATACACAGTAGGCTTCTTCAGTCGTATACAGAAAGTAGGCAGGAACAGTAGAGATGTGAAGACGATGTAATCAGTCCATCACCCTTGAAGTCGTAGATTTGAGGTTGTCAGTCCCTCAGCCTGGAGAAGTTCAGTTCCATAGTCTGGAACTATCTGAAGATCAAGCGACAGTGCGAAGACTTAAATACTGTCGGAAGGAGAGGTGCAGAGTAGTAGTAGTGAGAATGTAGCCACTGAGAGGTCACGCCCCTCTCAGATCAAACAATTCTAACTTGTAAAAGTTGTCCAAGGTGTTTTCTCTACCAAGATGCCTACTGTGTAGGCGAAACGTTTCGGAATAAAGTTGCCTAACTGTTGCCTATGTGTCTTACCTACCAACTTTCGAGAGATACAAGAGCATCACCTTAACACACGGTAGGATCCATAGCAGTTGCAAATTAATATCTTAAAAATGTCCAAGAGCTACAAATCAACACGGTGATCTAAGATGTAGATCACAGCTCTCAAAAGACCCGGAGATTTGAAACTCAACCCAGATAATCTGTTAAAATATAAGAACAGTCTGACGAACTCAAAACCCAGGTTGGTGATGTCAATAAAGATTTGCACTACATTAGAGGGAGAGACGACAATATCTTCAGGGTGGATAGGCCGGCAGGCGGATGTAGGCTTTGCTCTCGCTTCACGGAAGCCAATATACCAATCTTTGTAAAACTAATGGCAGTCTTGTTGCCAGGCAAGAATGCTAGTGCAAATCTTTTTAAAACTTACAATTAAAATAGGCTTATTTCCAATTTGTTTAATGAAGCTAATATACTTGATCTTATACACCTTGATAACAATACCAATTTAGATGCACCAATGTTGAATATTTGAAGGTGATCTCAATAGATGTTCCCCAGTTATCGTTCACCGCTTCACTATGCACATGTGTCATACTAAACTTGTACTTACACACATTCTTGTTCTTACCCTAAATACTGTGCACCAGTACTGAAAGTTTCCAGACGGTCAGAAGAAACATAATCGCCTGGAAAACTGGAAGGAGCATGAAGGAAGGCGAATAAAAGTCAAGCAATTTCCATATAGCTTCCAGCATCTTAGTTAATTCCTGCTATTTACTATCAGTAATATTTTGACGAAGCTTAAGGTAACTGGTATCCTTAAGACAACACTCACCACTGTGACACGTAAACCAGTCCCTTTACACCTACCCAAACAGGTTAATTCTTTCTTGCCTTCCTCTTCATGTCATCCCACAACTTTTGTTTTCTCTGTTCTGTCTTTCTATTCTTGCATTCCCTCATACGACATAAGCAAAAACAAGGCAAAGAAGTGACTTGATTTTCTTATTTTAGTTTACCAAAATTTTTTCATAATCGGAGTTTACACAGTGACTTCAAGTGTTTACAAAAGTAATTAGAAATAATTACGTTAAGATTTATATTCAAGTGAAATAAAGTAAAGCAATTATTAATATTATATTAAATTTTCCCCTAAACAAAAGAATATAAGTGAGAAAATTATCTGGAAAGATACGTAAGCTTATATTTGACAGATGTGGGTGTGAGAGGTGTGTAGAATGAATTGTTTGAGAGTAGGAGGGGGGTTGGAGTGATCTGTTCTGAGAGTAGAAATTGTGTGTGAATGTTCTGGGAGTGTAAATTGTGTGTGAGAGTAATATATCTGAGTAGAGGTGGTGTGGGTGCGAGGTGTAAAGATGTCGGAGCTGTAAGGGTATCTGTGGATTTACAGAAGTACAGTGCTGCAGGAGGAGTGTAGATTTGGGATGCTCTAACATCCCATGGTAACCTCCTTCTCCCCCTCCCAGTCCTACCTGGAACGACTACTAGTCCTCCTTCCATCTTTCCTGGCATTATGTATACACCCTCTTGATCAATTTATTCTGCAACATCCTTTCTAAATGGCAATACCATCTCAACAGCTCTTCCTCTGCACCCGGAATTCTCCTCCACACGTCCCCCACCTCGTCTTCAAATTTATATGTCCCTTTTTCTCTACGTAATTTTAACCTTGCAATATTGATCTCAAACATTGCGTCCCCACAGCCTCTTGCCTCCTCTTCCTTGCTCAATTTCATACGACAGTTTATATACCAGTCAAAAGATCGGTATATTTTTTTTCTTTTCACAGGAGGCCTGGTCACAGACCGGGCCGCGGGGGCGTTGACCCCCGAAACTCTCTCCAGGTAAACTCTCCAGGTAAACAAATGCCTCAGCACTCTACCTACATTTTAAAACTTTCCTTCTATGAATCACATAGTATTATTATTATTATTATTATTATTATTATTATTATTATTATTATTATTAAGTTTTATTATTATTATTACTGGTAGTATAATTATTATATATTACAGTACATCTATTGCTCATTCAGTACTTAACCCAATAAATACATAAATGTTTGGCCCAGAAGCTTTAGTTCAACTTCTTTAAACACATCCAGTGCCTGGGTGTGAAGCTATGTTAGTAAGAGGACCAGGATCTGGGGTTAACCCTGGCCTAGAGTCCAGACACACTTCTAAGCCTTGATAGGGCCCAGGAGCTGGATCTCAAACCCTAAAGAGCTGAATATTAGGCACTCAAGTTATGACTATTATTTTGTGTATATTGTAAAATCGTGTGTAACATATTTTCTTAATGCAATTTTCTTTACATAAATTAGCATATATTTGTTTACAAGTTTGCACAGTCATGGACAAGCGAATTTGTTATATTTTCTTAATACTATTGTTTTGCTTAAGTGAAAGAATAGAATATTTAAAATTATATCATCTGGCAGCTGCATATAGGATGCAATATACATTTAGACCAATGCATCGTGTTTATATTCGCAAGGGTAGATATAGAGTAGAATGATATAGGCAAGATCCATGTCACTAATATGCCCGGCAATGGGTAAAACATGGCTAGCAGCCCTGCTGATTACCCCCAAAACTGAATGGTTATAACTTTGACCATAATTTTTAAAGGGGTGGAGGGGTAAGCCAGCGGAAGGCCTCGGTGAGATGACCAAAAGCTCCAACGGCGGGTCATCATCTGACTAACCCGCATCAGGAAACACTTGTCCTGTTTCCTGACAAACCTTTCCTAACCTAACCTTTTGGATGCCCATAGTTAACAGGTATAGTGATAAAGTTGGTAGAATTACCGACAATATGTAAAGTAAAAGGACACAAGTGCAACTAATGTGACATTTATTGTGGCAACGTTTCGCTCTCCAGGAGCTTTATCAAGCCTTTACAAACAATACATGGACACAGAGGGTATATAAAGGGTATATAAAGAGGGTATATAATTGCTCTACCATATTGTATTACTTTTGTCACTACCACTACTACTACTACTACTACTACTACTACTACTACCACTAGTGAACATCGAAATGGTACCTCACTAGTATTCACCTCACTCTGAGCCTTTATATACCCTCTGTGTCCATGTATTGTTTGTAAAGGCTTGATAAAGCTCCTGGAGAGCGAAACGTTGCCACAATAAATGTCACATTAGTTGCACTTGTGTCCTTTTACTTTACAAGTATAGTGATGCAGTGGACTATGGGGTCAGCTCTCTAGTTCCTTGCTTGTGAGCAGACCTGAGGCATTGTGATACTATCATGACTATCATAACAAAAGTGGTAGTTTCTGGTGTACTAAAAATAAGCTTCATTCTTCAATATTGAATATTTAAGCTCACTTCATTATCCCTAATATAATCCGACATCAGCGTTTAGCGCTGCGAATATATATATAGTAGAAGGCTGGGAGGGAGGCCTTGGCTACAGTGTCGGTAACCGTCCTCATAGGTAAGCCTCAAGACTGACAATAAATTCTGCTATATCCTCTCGCCGTGTACTTCAGGTCCAACAGGGTCATGAGGTGTAAGTTATGTAAATTTTCCATTGTAAATTCCTATGAATATTTCCTCTTCATGAGGGTCGTATATCCAGGGCATTTAGTGTATAAAAAAGACTGTTGATCAGTGTCCAGAATTTTCTCGTTTATCGCCTGGAAAACACAGTCATTCGCTTCAAACCTGACTATTACTGGAACAAAACATACTCGGTCATACTGAGCCTGTGTTTAGTATTTCCTTCAACTGTCCACCGTCTTTACCCTAAAGCTCCATCAAACAGTATTGTTGAAATATGTTTTGGCACAAAAGTGAATCACTGCTTTCATTGGCTGTGGCGGCAGATATGTTAAGGTGCTCAGTATAGAGAAGGGTACACACACACACACGGATAAGGATAAGGTGTTCCAGAGAGGGGACACAGAAACAAGGGGTCACAACTGGAAGCTGAAGACTCAGACGAGTCATAGGGATGTTATGAAGTATTTCTTCAGTCATAGAGTCGTCAGGAAGTGGAATAGCCTAACAAGTGATGTAGTGGAGACAGGAACCATACATAGCTTAAAGACGAGGTATGACAAAGCTCTGGAAGCAGAGAGAGAGAGGACCTAGTAGCGATCAGTGAAGAGGCGGGGCCAGGAGCTAGGTCTCGACCCCTGCAACTTCAACTAGGTGCGTACACACACACACACACACACACACACACACACACACACACACACACCCACACACCCTGGGCAGTTCAGACATTGAGGACATCACACATGAGAGTCCCCTAGGAGCTAGTGACCACGTGGTTCTGTGCTTTGAATACCTAGTAGAGCTGCAAGTGGAGAGAGTAACAGGAGTTGAATGGGAAAAGCCTGACTATAAAAGAGGGGACTACATAGTGTTGAGGAACTTCCTGCAGCAGGTTCCGTGGGACAGAGAATTGGCAGGAAAGCCAGTAAATGAAATGATGGAATATGTAACAACAAAATGCAAGGAGGCAGTGGAAAGGTTTATTCCCAAGGGCAACAGAAACAATGGGAAGACCAGAACCTGAGAAATGGAAGACAGCAAATGTAGTCCCTATATTTAAGAAAGGAAACAGAAATGAGGCACTATACTACAGACCTGTGTCTCTGACAAGTACTGTGTGCAAAGTCATGGAGAAGATTATCAGGAGGAGAGTGGTGGAACACCAGGAACGGAACAAGATTATAAATGAAAACCAGCATGGGTTCATGGAAGGCAAATCCTGTGTCACAAACCTTCTGGAGTTTTATGACAAGGTAACAGAAGTAAGACACGAGAGAGAGGGGTGGGTTGATTGCATTTTCCTTGACTGCAGGAAGGCCTTTGACACAATTCCCCACAAGAGATTAGTGCAGAACCTGGAGGATCAGGCGCATATAACAGGGAGGGCACTGCAATGGATCAGGGAATACCTGACAGGAAGGCAACAACGAGTCATGGTACGTGAAGAGGTATCACAGTGGGCGCCTGTGACGAGCGGGGTCCCACAGGGGTCAGTTCTAGGACCAGTGCTATTTTTGGTATATGCGAACGACATGATGGAAGGAATAGACTCTGAAGTGTCCCTGTTCGCAGATGATGTGAAGGTGATGAGAAGAATTAAGTCGGATGAGGATGAGGCAGGACTGCAAAGAGACCTGGACAGGCTGGACATGTGGTCCAGAAACTGGCTTCTCGAATTCAACCCTGCCAAATGCAAAGTCATGAAGATTGGGGAGGGGCAAAGAAGACCGCAGACAGAGTATAGGCTAGGTGGACAAAGACTACAGACCTCACTCAGGGAGAAAGACCTTGTGGTGACCATAACACCGAGCACGTCACCGGAGGCACACATCAACCAAATAACTGCTGCAGCATACGGGCGCCTGGCAAACCTGAGAATAGCGTTCCGATACCTTAATAAGGAATCGTTCAAGACACTGTACACTGTGTATGTTAGGCCCATACTGGAGTATGCAGCACCAGTTTGGAACCCGCACCGGGACAGGCACGTTAAGAAATTAGAGAAAGTGCAAAGGTTTGCGACAAGATTAGTTCCAGAGCTGAAGGGAATGTCTTACGAAGGAAGCTTGAGGGAAATCGGCCTGACGACACTGGAGGACAGGAGGGATAGGGAAGACATGATAACGACATACAAAATACTGCGTGGAATAGACAAGGTGGACAGAGACAAGATGTTCCAGAGAGGGGACACAGAAACGAGGGGTCACTCTTGGAAGCTGAAGACTCAGATGAGTCACAGGGATGTTAGGAAGCATTTCTTCAGTCATAGAATGGTAAGGAAGTGAAACAGTCTGGCGAGCGATGTAGTGGAGGCAGGTACCATACATAGCTTTAAGGCGAGGTTTGATAAAGCTCAAGGAGCAGGGAGAGAGAGGACCTAGTAACGTTCAGTGAAGAGGCGGGCCAGGAGCTGAGTCTCGACCCCTGCAACTACAATTAGGTGAGTACACACACACACACACACAAAATAGTTTGGAAAGTTATGTAATGGAAGCAAGATCCATACATAGTTTTCAGAAGAGGTATGATAAAGCTCATGGAGCATGAGAGGAGAGGACCTAGTAGCAACCAGCAGCTATGATCCTGGGGTGAGTATAATACCGAGCACATCTCCTGAGGCACACATCAACCAGATAACTGCTGCTGCATATGGGCGCCTGGCAAACCTGAGAATAGCGTTCCGATACCTCAGTAAGGAATCGTTCAAGATTCCGTACACCGTGTACGTCAGGCTCATATAGAAGTATGCAGCACCAGTTTGGAATCCACACCTGGTCAAGCACGTCAAGAAATTAAAGAAAGTGCAAAGGTTTACAACATAGTCCCAGAGCTAAGGGGATTGTTCTACGAAGAAAGGTTAAGGGAAATCGTCCTGACGACACTGGAGGACAGGAGAATCAGGGGAGACATGATAACATGTAAAAACTGCGAGGAATTGACAAGGTGGACAATGACAGGATGCCCCAGAGATGGGACACAGAAACAACGGGTCACAATTGGAAGTTGAAGACTCGGATCAGTCAAGGGATGTTATGAAGTTTTCTTCAGTCACAGTGTAGTCCGGAAGTGGAATGGCATAGAAAGAGTGGTAGTGGAGGCAGGTACATCTCAGTTACTAACACACAACAGGTACATCTCAGTTACTAACACACAACAGGTACATCTCAGTTACTAACACACAACAGGTACATCTCAGTTACTAACACACAACAGGTACATCTCAGTTACTAACACACAACAGGTACATCTCAGCCACTAACACACAACAGGTACATCTCAGTCACTAACACACAACAGGTACATCTCAGCCACTAACACACAACAGGTACATCTCAGTCACTAACACACAACAGGTACATCTCAGTCACTAACACACAGCAGGTACATCTCAGCCACTAACACACAACAGGTACATCTCAGTCACTAACACACAACAGGTACATCTCAGTCACTAACATACAACAGGTACATCTCAGCCACTAACACACAACAGGTACATCTCAGCCACTAACACACAACAGGTACATCTCAACCACTAACATACAACAGGTACATCTCAACCACTAACATACAACAGGTACATCTCAACCACTAACACACAACAGGTACATCTCAGCCACTAACATACAACAGGTACATCTCAGCCACTAACACACAACAGGTACATCTCAGCCACTAACACACAACAGGTACATCTCAGCTACTAACACACAACAGGTACATCTCAGTCACTAACATACAACAGGTACATCTCAGCCACTAACACACAACAGGTATATCTCAGTCACTAACATACAACAGGTACATCACAGCCACTAACATACAACAGGTACATCTCAGCCACTAACATACAACAGGTACATCTCAGCCACTAACATACAACAGGTACATCTCAGCCACTAACATACAACAGGTACATCTCAGCCACTAACATACAACAGATACATCTCAGCCACTAACATACAACAGATACATCTCAGCCACTAACATACAACAGGTACATCTCAGCCACTAACACAACAGGTACATCTCAGCCACTAACACAACAGGTACATCTCAGCCACTAACACACAACAGGTACATCTCAGCCACTAACACACAGCAGGTACATCTCAGCCACTAACACACAGCAGGTACATCTCAGCTACTAACATACAACAGGTACATCTCAGCCACTAACACACAACAGGTACATCTCAGCCACTAACATACAACAGATACATCTCAGCCACTAACATACAACAGATACATCTCAGCCACTAACATACAACAGGTACATCTCAGCCACTAACACAACAGGTACATCTCAGCCACTAACACACAGCAGGTACATCTCAGCCACTAACACACAGCAGGTACATCTCAGCTACTAACATACAACAGGTACATCTCAGCCACTAACACACAACAGGTACATCTCAGCCACTAACACACAGCAGGTACATCTCAGCCACTAACACACAACAGGTACATCTCAGCCACTAACACAACAGGTACATCTCAGCCACCAACAACCATTCCAATCCGCAGGGGAAATATTCATCCTCTTCCAAGCATACAGTAACTCTCGCATACAATCGGACTAATATTCTGTATTTGCTAGTCTCTTTATATATGTCGTGCCTAATAGGTAAAATCGGTCAATTAGCAAGAACTCATTTAAACTTCAGTCCTTTCTAAAATTTTCTCTTATACGTTTAAAGATATATTTTTTCATTTATGTTAATGTAAAAATTAATAATTTTGTACCAAAAGAACCTTAGAAAACTTACCTAACCTTATTATAACAAGCGCAATTTAATTTAGCCTAATCCAACTAAATATATTTTAGATAAGTTTACAATAATTTAATAATAAACAAACACAATGAAATATATTTTTTTCGCTAGGTTCAGAATGATTTTCGCGAAATTATTGCATACACAAATTTTCCTTTGCCTTATTCGGCAAGAAGAGCGTTGTTATTTAAGCCTAAATCCCAAGTTTTACCTATTCGGCACGATATATATATATATATATATATATATATATATATATATATATATATATATATATATATATATATATATATATATATATATATATATATACATGGTTGTATGTATGAGTGTTTCTCTGTTGTGAGAGTAATGTTGGTGAGCAAGATGCCCTCCATCGAGCAACTTTACCAACAGCTTAAGGAAGAATTGAGGATGGCGAATATGGAAATTCGGCGACTGACCGAGGAAAACAAAAAGATTCGTAGTAGTCCTCCTGTTTTGAGTCCTCAGGTCAAGAAGGGAAACTGGTCAGTGGCTGGACAGCAGGGAAAGAAGTTGACGATCAAGAAGTCGAATGGAAAGGTAGAAACGATGAAGAAGAAAGAGACTGCCGTGGAAACTGTTGTGGAAACATCTAATACATTCTCAGTGCTACCCGACGAATGTGAGTCGACTACTGGGAGCGTCACGACGAACGACACCAAGGAAGGAACGAATATTGTTGTTGTTGGGGATAGCCAAGTTAGGTATATGGATAGGGCGTTCTGCTTGAAGGACAGGAGTAGGAGACAGAGAGTTTGCTTTCCTGGGGCTGGGATGGAGGATATTGTTAGCCGTCTGGATGACATCATGAAAGGTAATGGGAGCAATCCTATTATCTGTCTCAGTGCTGGAGGCAACGATGTTGGCAGACGTAGGACTGAAGACCTGATTAGCAGGTATAGGTCAGCAATAGAAATAATTAGGAGTAAGGGTGGGAACCCTCTCATATGTGGTATTTTGCCAAGGAGGGGAGTTGGAAATGAATGGTTGTCCAGGGCAATTGGTGTCAATTGCTGGCTGGACAAATACTGTAAGGAAAATGCGGTAACATTCATTGACAACTGGGACCTCTTCCATGGCAGAAATGACCTGTATGCCAGGGATGGGGTTCACTTATCTAGGTGTGGGGTGGGAGCACTGGCAACTGCAGTGGAGGGAGCAGTTAGGACTTTAAACTAGGAGTAGTTAGTGGTATGGGTTTTGGCAGGAAAACAGTGAAGTCCCAGTGTAGTAATATTACGAGTTCTAGGGGAACTTGTAATAATAAGAACGAGGTAGATATTGAAAAGCCAGGGACCTCGGGTGATAAGGACAGTAATAGGTTTAGTAGAAAAATAGAAATGAGCAGGAAGGGTAAAGAGAAAGGAGAGTCTTTCAATGTTTATTATGCTAATTGCCGTAGTGCTAGGAATAAGATGGACGAGTTGAGATTAGTTGCTAGTGCAGGTAACAGTGATGTATTTGCCTTAACTGAGACATGGTTTAATTAAAAAAGTCGGGACATGCCTGCGGAATGTCATATTCAGGGTTTTAAATTGTTCCAAGAAGATAGAAGTATTGGGAAGGGGGGTGGGGTGGCATTGTATGTCCGAGATCGCTTGAACTGTTGCATAAAAACGGGTATTAAGTCTGAAGTAACACATACAGAGTCTGTTTGGATAGAATTTTCAGAGGGGCATGAAAAACTGATTTTAGGAGTGATATACCGTCCCCCAAACTTAGATAGGGACCAAGGGAGACTACTATGGGAGGAAATTGTTAAGGTCACAAGGCACGATAATGTAGTAATTCTAGGAGACTTTAACTTTAGTCATGTTGATTGGAATTTCTTGACTGGGAATTTAGAATCATACGACTTCTTAGAAGTATTTCAGGATAGTTTTTTGAAGCAGTTTGTGACAGAACCTACAAGGGGAAATAACCTGCTTGACTTAGTTATGGCAAACAATGAATCCCTTGTTAATAATTTAGAAATTTCAGAGGAACTGGGTGCTAGCGACCACAAATCAATTACAATTAGCATTGAATGGAAGTACGATAGTAGCAATAACTCAGTAACAGTCCCAGATTTTCGCTTAGCAGATTACGATGGGCTTAGAGAACACTTATCATCTGTTGACTGGGGTAACGAAGAGAGCTATCAATATGACAGTTTTCTGAACACTATACATGCTGCTCAAAGAGCGTTTATCCCATATAAAGAAATTAGATCAAATAGAAATGACCCAAAATGGATGAATAATAGGCTCAAATATCTACTAGGGCATAAGAAAGGAATTTATAGGCGTATCAAAAGAGGTGAGGGTCATCTTATGAATCAGTATATTGACATTAAGAGGGACATTAAAAAGGGGATAAGAAAAGCTAAAAGGGACTATGAAATTAAAGTTGCTAGGGATTCTAAAACTAACCCAAAAAGTTTTTTCCAGGTCTATAGAACAAAAGTTAGAGATAAGATAGGTCCCCTTAAAAATAACTATGGGCACCTTACTGACAAAGAGAATGAAATGTGCTTGATTTTAAATAATTATTTTCTCTCAGTTTTTACACAGGAAGACACTAACAATATTCCAGTAATTAATTTTTACAGTGGGCTAGAAGAAGATAAATTATGTAACATCACAGTCACTAGTGAGATGGTTGTGAAGCAGATAGACAGACTGAAGCAAAATAAGTCGCCGGGTCCTGATGAGGTTTTTTCAAGGGTTCTTAAGGAATGCAAAATGGAACTCTGTGAACCATTAACTAATATTTTTAATTTATCTCTTCAAACAGGTGTAGTGTCTGATATGTGGAAGATGGCTAATATAATTCCTATTTTTAAAACAGGGGACAAGTCGTTACCGTCAAATTACCGCCCAATAAGCCTGACCTCAATTGTAGGCAAATTACTAGAGTCAATTATAGCTGAGATTATAAGAAGCCATCTCGATAAGCATAGCTTGATTAATGATACTCAGCATGGATTCACAAGAGGCCGGTCTTGTCTAACTAATTTATTAACTTTCTTCAGTAAAGCTTTTGAGGCTGTTGTCCACAATAAAGAATTTTATATTATTTACTTAGATTTTAGTAAGGCTTTTGATAGAGTTCCGCACCATAGACTGTTAAAGAAAGTGGCAGCTCATGGCATTCGGGGAAAAGTGCTCTCGTGGATCGAGTCATGGCTCACTGACAGGAAGCAGAGAGTGTCCATAAATGGGGTAAAGTCCGAGTGGGGATCTGTAACAAGTGGCGTTCCACAGGGATCAGTCTTGGGCCCGTTGTTGTTTATAATATATATCAATGATCTTGATGAGGGAATTACTAGTGATATGAGCAAATTCGCCGATGACACAAAGATAGGTAGGATAATTGATTCAAACGTAGATGTTATGGAACTTCAGGAGGATTTAAACAAACTCTATTCTTGGTCAGAAAAGTGGGAGATGCAGTTCAATGTAGAAAAATGCAAGGTTCTGAAGCTTGGGAGTGCCCATAACCCTAGTACTTATAAGTTAAATGATGTAGAACTTAGCCATACAGATTGCGAAAAGGACTTAGGGGTTATGGTGAGCAGCAACCTTAAACCAAGACAGCAATGCCTAAGCGTACGTAATAAGGCAAATAGATTACTGGGATTTATATCAAGAAGTGTAAGCAACAGAAGTCCAGAGGTCATACTGCAGCTTTATACATCATTAGTAAGGCCTCACCTAGATTATGCAGCTCAGTTCTAGTCTCCGTATTACAAAATGGACATAAATTCGTTAGAAAACATTCAGCGTAGGATGACTAAATTAATACATAGCATTAGAAATCTTCCTTATGAAGAAAGATTGAAGACTCTTAAGTTACATTCACTTGTTAGACGAAGAATGAGGGGAGACCTGATCGAAGTGTATAAGTGGAAGATAGGTATTAATAAAGGGTATATTAATAAGGTCTTGAGGATGTCTCTCCAAGAGAGAACCCGCAGTAATGGATTTAAATTAGATAAGTTTAGATTTAGAAAGGACATAGGAAAGTATTGGTTTGGAAATAGGGTAGTTGATGAGTGGAACAGTCTACCTAGTTGGGTTATTGAGGCTGGGACTTTGGGTAGTTTCAAATTTAGGTTGGATAAGTACATGAGTGGGAGGGGTTGGATTTGAGTGGGACTTTCACATCAGAGCTTATTTCTTGGGTGGCATTGAAAATTGGGTTGGGCAAATGTTTTGTTAGTGGGATGAATTGTAAAGGACCTGCCTAGTATGGGCCAGCAGGCCTCCTGCAGCGTTCCTCCTTTCTTATGTTCTTATGTTCTTA
>NW_027200157.1:10000-23657 GCF_038502225.1 Cherax quadricarinatus | reverse complement strand
GGTGAGAACACGTTTAGAAAGTTGAGGAGGAACACAAGGATAGAAGAGCCGAGGTCCGTAGTCCACTTGATCACCACCACCACTATAACAACCACTACCACCACCACTATAACAACCACTACCACCACCACTATAACAACCACTACCACCACCACTATAACAACCACTACCACCACCACTATAACAACCACTACCACCACCACTATGACAACCACTACCCCCACCACTATAACAACCACTACCACCACCACTATAACAACCACTACCACCACCACTATAACAACCACTACCACCACCACTATAACAACCACTACCACCACCACTATAACATCCACTACCACCACCACCATAACAACCACTACCACCACCACTATAACAACCACTACCACCACCACTATAACAACCACTACCACCACCACTATAACAACCACTACCACCACCACTACCACCACCACTATAACAACCACTACCACCACCACTATAACAAACACTACCACCACCACTATAACAACCACTGCCACCACCACTATAACAACCACTACCACCACCACTATAACAACCACTACCACCACCACTATAACAACCACTACCACCACCACTACCACCACCACTATAACAACCACTACCACCACCACTATAACAACCACTACCACCACCACTATAACAACCACTACCACCACCACTATAACAACCACTACCACCACCACTATAACAACCACTACCACCACCACTATAACAACCACTACCACCACCACTATAACAACCACTACCACCACCACTATAACAACCACTACAACCACTACTATAACAACCACTACTATAACAACCACCACTATAACAACCACTACCACCACCACTATAACAACCACTACCACCATCACTATAACAACCACTACCACACCACTATAACAACCACTACCGCCACTACTATAACAACCACTACCACCACCACTATAACAACCACTACCACCACCACTATAACAACTACTACCACCACCACTATAACAACCACTACCACCATCACTATAACAACCACTACCACCACCACTATAACAACCACTACCACCACCACTATAACAACCACTACCACCACCATTATAACAACCACTACCACCACCACTATAACAACCACTACCACCACCACTATAACAACCACTACCACCATCACTATAACAACCACTACCACCACCACTATAACAACCACTACCACCACCACTATAACAACCACTACCACCACCACTATAACAACCACTACCACCATCACTATAACAACCACTACCACCACCACTATAACAACCACTACCACCACGACTATAACAACCACTACCACCACCACTATAACAACCACTACCACCATCACTATAACAACCACTACCACCACCACTATAACAACCACTACCACCACCACTATAACAACAACTACCACCACCACTATAACAACCACTACCACCACCACTATAACAACCACTACCACCACCACTATAACAACCACTACCACCACCACTATAACAACCACTACCACCATCACTATAACAACCACTACCACCACCACTATAACAACCACTACCACCACCACTATAACAACCACTACCACCACCACTATAACAACCACTACCACCACCACTATAACAACCACTACCACCATCACTATAACAACCACTACCACCACCACTATAACAACCACTACCACCACCACTATAACAACCACTACCCAGACCACTATAACAACCACTACCACCACCACTATAACAACCACTACCACCACCACTACCACCACCACTATAACAACCACTACCACCACCTCTATAACAACCACTACCACCACCACTATAACAACCACTACCACCACCACTATAACAACCACTACCACCACCACTATAACAACCACTACCACCATCACTATAACAACCACTACCACCACCACTATAACAACCACTACCACCATCCCTATAACAACCACTACCACCATCACTATAACAACCACTACCACCATCACTATAACAACCACTACCACCATCACTATAACAACCACTACCCCCACCACTATAACAACCACTGCCACCACCACTATAACAACCACTGCCACCACCACTATAACAAGCACTACCACCACCACTATAACAACCACTACCACCACCACTATAACAACCACTACCACCACCACTATAACAACCACTATCACCACCACTATAACAACCACTACCACCACCACTACCACCACCACTATAACAACCACTACCACCACCACTATAACAACCACTACCACCACCACTATAACAACCACTACCACCATCACTAAAACAGCCACTACCACCACCATTATAACAACCACTACCACTACCACTATAACAACCACTACCACCACCACTATAACAACCACTACCACCACCACTATAACAACCACTACCACCACCACTATCACCACCACTATAACAACCACTACCACCACCACTACCACCACCACTACCACCACCACTATCACCACCACTACCACCACCACTATAACAACCACTACCACCACCACTACCACCACCACCACCACCACTATCACCACCAGTACCACAACCACTATCACCACCACTACCACCACCACTGTAACAACTACTACCACCACCACTATAACAATCATTTCCACTATCACCACCACCTCTTCCCCTATCACCACCACCTCTTCCTCTATCACCACCACTATCACCACCACTACTACTACCACTATAACCACTGCCACTATCACCACCACTACCACCACCACCACTATCACCACCACTACCACTACCACTGTAACAACCACTGCCACTATCACCACCACCTCTTCCATTATCACCACCACTACCACTATCACCACCACCTTTTCCATTATCACCACCACTACCACTATCACAGCCACCTCTTCCACTATCACCACCAGTACCACCACACACTATCACCACCACCACTATAGCCACCACCACCACTATCTCCACCACCACTATAACCACCACTACCACCACTACCACCACGCACTATCACCACCACGACTCTAACAACCACCACCACCACTATCACCACAACCACTACCACCACCACCACTATCATCACAACCACTACCACCACCACCACCACTATCACCACAACCACTACCACCACCACCACTATCACCACAACCACTACCACCACCACCACTATCACCACAACCACTACCACCACCACCACTATCACCTCAACCACTACCACCACCACCACTATCACCACAACCACTAGCACCACCACACACTATCACCACCACAACTATAACAACCACCACCACCACTATCACCACCACGACTATAGCAACCACCACCACCACTATCACCACAACCACTACCACCACCACCACTACCACCACCACCATCAACACAACCACTAGCACCACCACCACTATCACCACAACCACTACCACCACCACCACTATCACCACAACCACTACCACCACCACCACTATCACCACAACCACTACCACCACCACTACTATCACCACCATCACAACCACTACCACCACCACTACTATCACCACCATCACAACCACTACCACCACCACTACTATCACCACCACTACCACCACCACTACTATCACCACCATCACAACCACTACCACCACCACTACTATCACCACCACCACAACCACTACCACCACCACTACTATCACCACCACCACTATCACCATCACCACTATCACCATCACCACTATCACCACCACCACTACCACCACCACCACTATCACCACCACCACTACCACCACCACCACTATCACCACCACCACTACCACCACCACCACTATCACCACCACCACTACCACCACCACCACTACCACCACCACCACTATCACCATCACTATAACCACTATAACCACCACTACCACCACACACTATCACCACCACGACTATAACAACCACCACCACCACTATCACCACAACCACTACCACCACCACCACTACCACTACCACCACCACCACTACCACCACCACCACTATCACCACCACCACTATCACCACCACCACTATCACCACCACCACTATCACCATCACTATAACCACTATGTTACGAGTATGGCCATATCCAATGTATTTTATAATAGGATATATTTCTTTATTTTATAATATATATATTACTGTTAATATTGTTATATTGTTAGGCGTTCATAATAGTTATTGTCACGTAGTGGGAAACACTAGTTAGAGTGCCGGTTACTAGTTCAGGTAGTGACGTCTCCCTAAGTCACGTGACCAACCTGACGTCAGCTTACCACTCACTAGTACAGACAGTAGGTTCACCGCACTTGCTCGGAGTAGGTTCTCAGCACTCGCTTAGAGTAGGTTCTCAGCACTCGCTTAGAGTAGGTTCTCAGCACTCGCTTAGAGTAGGTTCTCAGCACTCGCTTAGGGTAGGTTCTCAGCACTCGCTTAGGGTAGGTTCTCAGCACTCGCTTAGAGTAGGTTCTCAGCACTCGCTTAGAGTAGGTTCTCAGCACTCGCTTAGAGTAGGTTCTCAGCACTCGCTTAGGGTAGGTTCTCAGCACTCGCTTAGAGTAGGTTCTCAGCACTCGCTTAGGGTAGGTTCTCAGCACTCGCTTAGAGTAGGTTCTCAGCACTCGCTTAGAGTAGGTTCTCAGCACTCGCTTAGGGTAGGTTCTCAGCACTCGCTTAGAGTAGGTTCTCAGCACTTGCTTAGGGTAGGTTCTCAGCACTCGCTTAGAGTAGGTTCTCAGCACTCGCTTAGGGTAGGTTCTCAGCACTCGCTTAGAGTAGGTTCTCAGCACTTGCTTAGGGTAGGTTCTCAGCACTCGCTTAGAGTAGGTTCTCAGCACTCGCTTAGAGTAGGTTCATACACACTCTTCTGAGCACACTCAGGCACTCAACCTTTAATACATTCCTCCGCTCTAGAAGATAACTTAGTCCCAGACAACGTGAACTTTTATGTATAACACTGTAAGAGAGATAACTTTGTATCATACAGTACGTTTTATATGGTTGCTTTTGTAATAAATATCACCCTTTATTTAGTGGGATCAGTCTCCTAATGATAATCCCCATATTAAATTGACATGTGTCTATTGACAACTAGACCAGAGATGGATTCAACGTCTTGTTACGGAAAGGGGCCAAAACAGGCCTATAGACATGGCCCCTGACGTCACACATCACTATCACCACCACCAATATCACCACCACCACCACCACCACTATCACCACCACTACCACTTTCTCCACCACTACCATTAACCCAACCACCACTATCACCACCTCTTCCACTGTTACAAAAAACGCGATTCTAAAAGCTTAGAGATCTCCAGTGAATACTAGAAAGGACTGCCCTTCTAGCATCCAGCCTGTTACTGGGTTTTCGTAACAAGTAGTCAGTATCCTTGTCCAATTATCCATTAAAATTCAGTATGATTCAATAGTGCTTTAGGATTACAACTGGTAGGCTACTAACTAGAGAAATTAAAATTTAATAAATTTATTAAGTCTAGAGGTATATTATCAAATTATCAAATTAAATTAATCACAGTAATCAAAATAAAATCAATCTCTCGAGTTCAATATTATTGTGCTGAAAGCACATATCACATTTATAATTCTTAAGTACCGTCAGGTACATTAACATTTAATAAGATATTACAAATATGTACAAGTGTGAATGTGTGTAAGTGCTCTAAGTAGTTCGCTATGTCTCAAGACTCGAATATGACTTAAACAAGTGACCGACAAAGTAATCAAATAAACTAACTTCTTGACCGACTGGCAACCCGAACAGTCTGCTTGAACAACAAAGAATGCTAAGCCCAATAGCAATGCAATATCAAGCGACTGCGACACAGAATCAGGAACAAGGAGATAATATAACGACACTAAGTAGGGACCATCTGCAGATCCTCCACAAAAGTTACAAAACTCCCATACTACTGAATCTAAGTTCAGCATAGGAAAATACGCGACTGTGATAATACACAGAAACCAGTACAAAATTAGGTCAGAAGCTATAGCTCAGGACCTGAGTTACTCAGAGTGTCTATGCGACACACAACCTCAGTACAACGTCGAAAATCACTAAGTCTATACAATGTTCTGTGAACAGAGTTCTACAGAACTAACAAGAATAATGAGACAGACAATCTGTCCAACCAGCAAGCGAGTCTCCAGCAGACTGAATACTTCAGCAGACGAGGTGAGGACACCCCCCCTCGATCACGTGATAGCTACGTGGACAACTGCAGCTCAGAAGCCGGCAGTATAACGAGCGACAAGCGATAATTACAGTAGTTTGACAATCAAGACTAACTGAGCACATACCTATACATCCTAACAACATAAGCTAAATAACAATATAACAGTCAAATAATAATATAAAGTCATACATTTACGATTTAGCTATTATCGCAAATATAAGCAATATAAAATTAAATGAAAAGGTAATATACATTATATATATATAATAATCATTGTAACCCATTCAGGGGTTGCAACAGTTACTCTGCCGGCTTCTGTTGCTGGGCAGCAGCTGTCCACGGAGCTATCACATGATCGAAGGGGGTGTCCTCACCTCGCCTGAAGTATTCAGTCTGGTCTAGACTCTCTTGGTGGTTGGACAGATTGTCTGTCTTATTATTCTTGTTAGTTCTGTAGAACTCTGTTCACAGAACATTGTATAGACTTAGTGATTTTCGACGTTGTACTGAGGTTGTGTCACATAGACACTCTGAGTAACTCAGGTCCTGAGCAGCAGCTTCTGACCTAACTTGTACTGGTATCTGTGTATTATCACAGTCGGGGATTTTCTTATGCTGAACTTAGATTCAGTATTATGGGAGTTTTGTGACTTTTGTGGAGGATCTGCTGATGGTCCCTACTAGCTGTCGTTATATTATCTCCTTGTTCCTGATTCTGTGTCGCAGTTGCTTGTTATATTGCTATTGGGCTTACCATTCTTTTTATTGTTCAAGCTGACTGTTCTGATTACCAGTTGGTCAAGAAGTTAGTATTTGAGGACTTTGTCAGTCACTTGTTTAAGTCTAGTCGAGTCGTGAGACATAGCGAACTACTTAGAGCACTTACACACATACACACAAACTTATCTGTATATTGTATTATTAAATGTTAAAGTACCAGACGGTACTTTAGACTTATGTGATATGTGCTTTCAGCACAATAATATTGTACACGAGAGAAGTGATTAATATTATTTTGATTACTGTGATTAATTTTGATTACTGTGATTAATTTAATTTAATTTGATAATATACCTCTAGACTTAATAAATTTATTAAATTTTAATTTCTCTAGTTAGTAGCCTACCAGTTGTAATCCAGAAGCACTATTGAATCATACTGAATTCTAATGGATAATTGGACAAAGATACTGACTACTTGTTACGAAAACCCAGTAACAGGCTGGATGCTAGAAGGGCAGTCCTTTCTAGTATTACCTGGAGATCTCTAAGCTTTTAGAATTGCGTTTTTTGTAACACCACTGTCACCACCACCTCTTCCACTGTCACCACCACCTCTTCCACTGTCACCACCACCACCACTACTATAACCAAGACTACCACTATCACTACCACCACCATCACGTCTACCACTATCAACACCACTACCACCTTCGCCACCACTACCTATATCACCATCACCTTTACCACCACTATCGCCACCACCACCTCTTCCACTGTCACCACTATCACCACTACCACCACCACCATTACTAACATCACCACCACTATCACCATCACCACTTCTATCACCACCACCACTATCACCACCACCACCATCTCCACTATCACCACCACCACCACCACTATCTCCACCACTACCACTATCACCACCACCACTATCACCACTATCACCACTACCACTATTAAAACCATCACCACTTCTATCACCACCACCACTATCACCTCCACTACCACCATCACCTCCACTACCACCACCACCACTATCACCTCCACTACCACCACCTCTATCATCTCCACTATTATATATATATATATATATATATATATATATATATATATATATATATATATATATATATATATATATATATATATATATATATATATATATGTCGTGCCGAATATGTAAAACTGGTCAATTAGCAAGAACTCATTTAAAATTAAGTCCTTTCTAAAATTTTCTCTTATACGTTTAAAGATATATTTTTTTCATTAATGTTAATGTAAAAAATTTTAATTTTGCACCAAAAGAATCTTAGAAAACTTACCTAACCTTATTATAACAAGAGCAATTTATTTTAGCCTAACCCAACTAAATATATTTTAGATTTGTTTACAGTAATTTAATACTAAACAAACACAGTGAAATATATTTTTTTCGTTAGGTTCAGAATGATTTTGGCGAAATTATTGCATACACAAATTTTCACTTGTCCTATATGGCAAGATGAACGTTGCTATTTAAGCCAAGATCGCAAATTCTGCCTATTCGGCACGACTATATATATATATATATATATATATATATATATATATATATATATATATATATATATATATATATATATATATATATATATATATGCCCTCTGACTCTGGCTCTGTTCGAACCCTGTCATGCGACACTGTCAGATGCTCGTCTGTCTTTTCCCTCTCAAGGTTGACCGCCTGTACCGTTACAATACTCTTCTGCTCGATGTTGGTCTGTCTTTACGGCCGCGGTACAGGTACATGCTCCATTGCCGCATTGCTCTCTCCTCTGAATGGTCTGTCCTGTGCACACACTGTTGGTTCCTCCTACGAGGACACTCGATAGCTATATGATCATACCTTCACAAATCCGACTCGTGCGCCGTTGTCCAGCATATGACACCATCACCTGCGACTGGAAATCCAGCAGGATTGCATATGACGGCACGGGATACTTTAATAGCTTCTTGAGAGAATACGTCCCTTTCGATAACCCAGTGTAAACACCAGTCACCCACTTCCCTTCTTGTGCCACATGTATACTTCCATATTTTGAGAATACCTGTTGTAAGTCTAATTCATCCACCTCAAAAGGCAGTTTTCATAGACTGATCCCAGTGTATCACTTTGGTACGTCAGTTAGACGCAATATAACATCGTCATTAAGCTCCATTACTATATCATAATATTTGTTGATGACCTTATAAACCTGTGAACTGACAGGAACATCACGAACCAGCGGGTGGCCCCAATTAGTGATACACCATATATCTCGTCTTCTATTCCATGTGTTCTTGGTAATGGCTGGTAAGATAAGATTTTGTTCGGGTTTTAACCCTGGAGGGTTAGCCACCCATTATAACCCAAGAAAGGCAGTGCGTCATCGATGAACTGTCTTATTTACATTGGTCCTCTATCTTGTCCCCCAGGATGCCACCCACACCAGTCGACTAACACCCAGGTACCTACTTGCTAGATGAACAGGAGAACAGGTGTAAGGAAAGGAGTCAAGTGTTTCCACCCCGCTGGGAGTTTAACCCAGACCCTCAGCGTGTGAAATGAGAGCTTTGCCAGCCAGGCCACAGGGTCCCTTGATACCTGGAGGTTACCTGGAAGTTGTGGTCACTTCAGAAACTGTAAACTCACTGTATTAACGCGGTCTCAGACCCACTTCCATCTTCATCATAACAAATCTGTATTGTACCCTGCATGATATTTTGAAAACTGCCAGTAAAGCCGTAGAATTATACATTTGCATGGTTTTCTTGCAGATTTCGGTTGGTAATAAATCTGGTGAATGCAAGCATCCCTCAAGCCAGCTATTACGAACACAGCTGCATAATGGCGCAGCTGCACACCATGTAATGCGATAAATAGTGGAGCAAGCAGAAGACAGTCAAGGTTATATGACCTGTATTTCCTTCAGCAAAGAAGTAGCGGGTAACGATATGTACAGTATGTACAATAATGTGAGAGCAAGGTTTGTTTTGTACCTGGAACTGATGACTAACATCCTGGAAAGGTTAAAAATAATTTTGTTAGTTACAAGGGAGAAGTGAACTGAGGGTTGAATACCTTTAAGTTAGTTACAGAAAACTTACAAGTTTACGCTACTTAGATCTGTGTTAATCACCAACATGATGGAGTCAAGTGACGGTGGATGGAATGTTATCTCTGCAAAGTCTTGCGTTTCAAGTAACTCAGTGGGATTTAATGGTCACTGCCTGCGCGAAACGTCTGTAAAGAAAGATTTGTTCTACACACACACACACACACACACACACACACACACACACACACACACACACACACACACACACACACACACACACATACACACACACACACACACACACACACATACACAAACACATCCTTTTACCAACAATCACCACTGTAACAGGAATAACAGTCACCACTCTGACAAGTGCTACAACAGCAACAACAGTTACAATACTCATTACCGTGTGACTGGAATTTGTTTTATTTCTCGATCTAATTTTTGCATCCTCGAGTTTTCCATAGGGAGTAATTGAAATATAAATAAGAGATGTAAACCAGTGCTGCTGTTTGAAACTATTTACGACTGCTGTGAGCGTAAACTTTGCTTCGTTATAAAACACTATAAAATAATGGTCCGTTATTACACAGGAAAGAAATGTCTTTAATGGAGTAGAGAGACTCCACTGTGACCTGGTCAGTGGTAGTGGGTCGCCCAGACAACACACTGAAGGATTACAGGTGTATTGTGAGTTCTGTGGCTTCAGTGTTCTGATAAATCTGCCCAAGTGTTTAAAGATGCGGGAGAGAGAGAAAGAGATATAGTTGAATTATAGATGATAGTCAGCACCTCGTCCATCTTACGAATAAAACATGTACATCCTCACAGAAAGTTTGTGCAGATCATTACCAGCATCAACACTCCAGCTGCATCTCACCTGTATTCAAATTATGTTTATGTTTTAACAAAACTTGGTATACCTTCAGGTTTGGGTGTCCACAGGAGTCCCGGCATAACAAACACTTGGATTCATTATTTACAAAAAGCTTTTCTAAGTAACTTTTACTTGTCTTAAGTGACAGAATTGTTTGTGTACATAGAGCTTTTAGCTGGTAATCACTTCCAGTCTTCTGTATCTCTACCAATAATATTTCTTCCCTTGGAGCTCCATCTTTTGTTTCAGATTATCTTGACGTTGCTCACTTAATATTACTGATTCACTTTTCACTTCATATAGTACTTGAGGTTGACAGTTTGGCTTAAAAGTGTGAAAGACGTCATTTTTTACACAGATCAACATTATAGACTAAAAACTGTTATCCTTTTGCTACGAACCCCCAGGATGCAACTTATACCAGTCGACTAACACCCAGGTATCTACTTACTGCTAGGTGAACAAGAACAGCAGATGTAAGGAAACAAGTCTAATGTTCCGACTCGTGAAGAGGATCAAACCGCAGACTCTCAGGGCATGGCAGTGTTCTCTCCAGTTCTGCTACATCTGTGTTTTGTTGATGAAAGATGGCCGACATTTTCAAAGAGAGTCCCCACAAGTGCATTACTGAGGCTAATTATGTATTGTCATTGTGCAGCTCAAGTTTTAGCTGCGAAATGAGCATTCTGTTGGCATAATTGTTGGCCTTACTTCTTGTTGGTAGACACTGTTCAATGTACTTGTGGTTGCGGCTAATGCTGTTTGATTTCAGTTCATATTCTCAGGTGTGGTTGAAAGTAGGATAAATTGGATGAGGCAGTGGTGGAGGTAAGTTCAATACACAGCTTCAGCAGTAGATATGGCCCATAAGGTCAAAAATCAGGAGTGCCAATCAAATAAGTCTGCTTAAACTCCGCCCCCGCAAATACAAGTTAGAGAGTATTACAAACACAGGTGTAGATATAACCTACATACGTTACTGTAATACAATTACCGCTTGGGAACACACAAAATACCGCAGAGAACAATTAAATTTCCTTCACCAAACAAGCTGGTATTTATAGAATATTACAGCCTATGTACAGTATTTACACTATGTACATAAGACAGGGTGATCAATGAGGCAAATACCAACACAAAACATGAGCGACCAGCAGTGAAGGGAAGTCTGCCAAAATTAACTTCACAAGTGTAGCACATCGCTTCACAACTTTGACACGCTTCCTTGTGATTGGCTGGTTGAACCAAAGTACTGGTATAACGACGGTGCCCCTGATCGTTAAACACTTAGCACCTGGTTCACTGGTTGGGAGGCAGCTTATGTGGATGTGTGGCATACACACAATACAATTTAACATACTCTTAGGAGGCCACAGTGAGTACACACTCCCAAACACACACTCCCAGCTCATGGAGCAGGGAGAGAGAGGACCTAGTAGTGTTCAGTGAAGAGGCGGGGCCAGGAGCTGAGTCTCGACCATACACACACACAAACACACACACACACAAACACACACACACACACACACACACACACACACACACACACACACACACCTGGGCAGAGACCCAGGGGTCTGGAGCCCGAACCCAGGAGGGAGAAACCTGGGAGGGAAGATTGGGATTTTGAGCTCACAAAAATGGAGGAAGAGTGGGGAAGGAAGCTAGCAAAGCTCGGCAGGGTAATGGAGGAGAGGATAGCTGAAGAGAGCAGGAAGTGGGGACTACAGGTCTTAGCAGCAGAAGATAAGATAAAGTGCTTAGAAGAGGAGCTAAAAAACCTGAAACAGACTAGACACACAAATGACAGTACAGACATGACATCAGGAACTTCTATACCAGACACAGACAAGGGGGCTGTAGGGATTCAGGTAAAGATGAGTACGGGAAGACCAAATGAGAAGCCTGAAGACAAAGGTGACGTGACATATGCAGAGACTCTAACAGTCAATTACAGTGGCAGGGAACAGCTGGGCAGGGAAGACAGTCCACTTAGCATAGGGGCTGCAGCAAGGGCAAGAGTTGAAGGCAGGAACGTTTCGATGGAAAGAGCTAAACACCTCAGAGGATGTAAAGAGAGACACAGTGGGAGGAGGAGAGGGAGAGGTCAGTGTTTGTCTACGGGCTCCAGGAAGTTGAAGGGGAAACCTACGATGAAAGAAACCAGGGGGAGAAGCCTGCCAAATGCAAAGTCATGAAGATTGGGGAGGGGCAAAGAAGACTGCAGATAGAGTATAGGCTAGGTGGACAAAGGCTTCAAACCTCACTCAAGGAGAAAGATCTTGGGGTGACCATAACACCGAGCATGTCTCCGGAGGCACACATCAACCAAATAACTGCTGCAGCATACGGGCGCCTGGCAAACCTGAGAATAGCGTTCCGATACCTTAATAAGGAATCGTTCAAGACACTGTACACTGTGTATGTTAGGCCCATACTGGAGTATGCAGCACCAGTTTGGAACCCACACCTGGTCAAGCACGTCAAGAAATTAGAGAAAGTGCAAAGGTTTGCAACTAGGCTGGTTCCAGAGCTAAGGGGAATGTCCTACGAAGAAAGGTTAAGGGAAATCGGTCTGATGACACTGGAGGACAGGAGGGTCAGGGGAGACATGATAACGACATACAAAATACTGCGTGGAATAGATAAGGTGGACAGAGACAAGCTGTTCCAGAGAGGGGACACGGAAACAAGGGGTCACAACTGGAAGCTGAAGACTCAGACGAGTCACAGGGATGTTAGGAAGTATTTCTTCAGTCATAGAGTTGTCAGGAAGTGGAATAGTC
>NW_027200157.1:0-7500 GCF_038502225.1 Cherax quadricarinatus | reverse complement strand
CTGATCCCTCCCCTCCCTCTTTCACCCTCCCCCTCCCCACCTCTCCCTCACCCACTTACCCACTTGCTTCACTCTCCTTCCCACTCCCCCTCCCCCCTACTCTCCCATATCGCCACAGTTCCTCCTCTACCTCCCCCCCCCCCACACTCTGACATATACAATACTAACCTAACATACAGAAT
Organism: Cherax quadricarinatus; assembly: GCF_038502225.1. Lineage (NCBI taxonomy): Eukaryota > Metazoa > Arthropoda > Malacostraca > Decapoda > Parastacidae > Cherax > Cherax quadricarinatus. The sequence goes on along the minus strand of NW_027200157.1, from coordinate 7,318 downwards.
TACATAGGTTTCCCACTCTGAGGCAATCAGGATAAAACAAAAATGGGTTGCCAGAGAGCAACAAGAAAACCCAAGGGACAGGAGGAGGAAACTGCAAAGGAAGATTGGGCAGCAGAGCTCACAAAAAGGGAACAAGAATGGGAAAAGAAACTAGAAGAACTTAGCATGAGAATGGAAGAGAGGATAGACATGGAAAGCAGGAAGTGGGAGGTGAAAGTCAAAGCAGCAGAGGCCAGGATACAGAGTTTAGAAGAGGAACTGGAAAATCTGAAACAGCCTAAAGAACTAAAGAACATTTTGGGATTGACAACAGAGACCGCTACCTCAGCCACAAATAAGGGGACTGTAGGGAAAGAAGGAGCAAAACTGCATGTAGAAGCTCTATCAGTGGAGACTGTAGTAAATGAAAGAGCTAAGCTATATGTGGAGGCCCTAAAAGACCACAACAGAGCCCAGGGAAAGCCGAGAAGGGAAAATGACAGGCCACTGAGCCCATGTACAGTAGCTAGTGAAACTGAAGAAAGGAAAGCTGCAATGGAGGAAATCAAATTGAATGAGGGGATACACAGGGATATGCAGTGGGAGAATGAAAGGGTGAGGTCAGTCTTTGTGTATGGGCTACAGGAAGTTGAAGGGGAAACATATGAAGCAAGAAAACAAGGGGAAAAAAAAAAGCAATTGAAAGCATCATGAAAGTAATCGGAGAAGACGACATGACCCAGCTGGAAAATTTTCGGAGAATAGGGGGGTTTGTAAAAAAAAGAACCCGGCCAGTGAAAGTGACCTTCAAGGCAGAATCGACTCGGAACAGGATACTGCAGGAGAAAGCACGATTAAGGGACATGCCGGCATACAGGAAGGTGTATCTCGACCGCGACAGAACACAAGACGAAAGGCGGAAACTGAGAGAGATGGTACAAAGGCGAAAGGAGGAAAGAGAGGGGATGGAGAAGACAGACAGGAGATCCCAGACACAGGAAGAAGATCAAATACAACCTCCCTCACAGCTTCCTATAGAAGCCTCCCAACCAGGTCAACCCCAGTGCAGCCAAACACTCTAAACCAAAACACCCATGCCATATCCAATGCCCCCACCCACTACATTACAAACTCCACCCCCACAGCAACCACCCATAGTTCCTTATCAGGTCTCCCACTTCCCCAACCCCAATACACCTCCCAGACCACAGTCTTAGAAAAGAAGTTGAAGGTATGGTATACAAATGCAGATGGAATAACAAATAAGTATGAGGAGTGGCACGAAAGAATCAAGGAGACATCCCCAGACATAATAGCACTCACAGAAACAAAACTCACCAGAATAATAACAGATTCAATCTTTCCACCCGGATATCAAATCCTCAGGAAAGACAGAGGGAGGAGAGGGGGAGGAGGAGTTGCACTGCTCATTAAAAGCCAGTGGGGTTTTGAGAAAATGGAAGGAATGGATGGCACGGGTGAAAGGGACTACTTAGTAGGAACAATCCAGTCTGAGGGACATAAGGTGATAATTGCAGTAATGTACAACCCACCACAGAACTGCAGGAGACCAAGAGAAGAATACGATGAGAGCAACAGAGCCATGGTCGACACACTAGCCGAGGTGGCCAGGAGAGCACACGTGGGGGGAGCAAAGTTACTAGTTATGGGTGATTTCAATCACAAGGAGATTGACTGGGAAAACCTGGAGCCCCATGGGGGTTCCGAAACATGGAGAGCCAAGATGATGGATGTAGTACTGGAAAACCTCATGCATCAACATGTTAGAGACACTACCAGAGAGAGAGGAGAAGATGAACCAGCAAGACTGGACCTTGTATTCACCTTGAGTAGTTCAGACATCGAGGATATCTTGTATGAAAGGCCCCTGGGAGCTAGTGATCATGTGGTTCTGTGCTTCGACTACATAGTTGAGCTCCAAGTGGAGAGAGTAGCAGGAATAGGGTGGGAAAAACCAAACTACAAAAGGGGGAACTACTCAGGCATGAGGAACTTCCTTCAAAACATTCAGTGGGAGAGGGAACTGACAGGAAAACCAGTACAAGAAATGATGGACTATGTGGCAACAAAATGCAAGGAGGCAGAGGAGAGGTTTGTTCCCAAGGGAAACAGAAATAATGGGAAGAACAGAACGAGTCCTTGGTTCACCCAAAGGTGTAGGGAGGCAAAAACTAGGTGTACTAGAGAATGGAAAAGGTACAGAAGACAGAGAACTCAGGAAAATAAAGAGATTAGCCGAAGAGCCAGAAATGAATATGCACAGATAAGAAGGGAGGCTCAGCGACAATATGAAAATGACATAGCATCGAAAGTCAAGACTGACCCGAAGCTGTTGTACAGCCACATCAGGAGGAAAACAACAGTCAAGGACCAGGTAATCAGACTGAGGAAGGGTGATGGGGAATTCACAAGCAACGACCGAGAGGTATGTCAGGAGCTCAACACGAGATTTAAAGAAGTATTTACAGTGGAAACCAGTAGGACTCCAGGAAATCAGAACAGGGGGGTACACCAGCAAGTGCTGGATGAGGTACATATAACCAAGGAGGAAGTGAAGAAGCTGCTATGCGAACTTGACACCTCAAAGGCGGTGGGACCAGACAACATCTCTCCGTGGGTCCTTAAAGAGGGAGCAGAGATATTGTGTGTGCCATTAACAAAGATCTTCAACACATCATTTGAAACTGGGCAACTCCCTGAGGTATGGAAGATGGCAAATGTAGTCCCAATTTTTAAAAAGGGAGACAGACATGAGGCACTAAACTACAGACCTGTATCACTAACGTGTATAGTATGCAAGGTCATGGAGAAGATCATCAGGAGGAGAGTGGTGGAGCACCTGGAAAGAAACAAGTGTATAATTGACAACCAGCATGGTTTCAGGGAAGGAAAATCCTGTGTCACAAACCTACTAGAGTTTTATGACAAGGTGACAGAAGTAAGACAAGAGAGAGAGGGGTGGATCGACTGCATTTTTTTGGACTGCAAAAAGGCCTTCGACACAGTTCCTCACAAGAGGTTACTGAAAAAGCTAGAAGATCAGGCACACATAACAGGAAAGGCACTGCAATGGATCAGAGAATACCTGACAGGGAGGCAACAACGAGTCATGGTACGTGACGAGGTGTCAGAGTGGGCGCTTGTGACAAGCGGGGTTCCACAGGGGTCAGTCCTAGGACCTGTGCTGTTCTTGGTATATGTGAACGACATAACGGAAGGGATAGACTCAGAAGTGTCCTTGTTTGCAGATGATGTGAAGTTAATGAGAAGAATCAAATCGGATGAGGATCAGGCAGGACTACAAAGAGACCTGGACAGGCTACAAGCCTGGTCCAGCAACTGGCTCCTTGAGTTTAACCCTGCCAAATGCAAAGTCATGAAGATTGGGGAAGGGCAAAGAAGACCGCAGACACAATATAGTTTAGATGGCCAAAGACTGCAAACCTCACTCAAGGAAAAAGATCTGGGGGTGAGTATAACACCGAGCATATCTCCTGAGGCGCACATAAATCAGATAACTGCTGCAGCATACGGGCGCCTGGCAAACCTACGGATAGCGTTCCGATACCTCAGTAAGGAGTCGTTCAAGACACTGTATACCATTTACGTCAGGCCCATACTGGAGTATGCAGCACCAGTTTGGAATCCACACCTAGTCAAGCACGTCAAGAAATTAGAGAAAGTGCAAAGGTTTGCAACAAGACTAGTCCCAGAGCTACGGGGATTGTCCTACGAAGAAAGGTTGAGGGAAATCGGCCTGACGACACTGGAGGCCAGGAGGGTCAGGGGAGACATGATAACGACATATAAAATACTGCGCGGAATAGACAAGGTGGACAAAGACAGGATGTTCCAGAGATGGGACACAGACACAAGAGGTCACAATTGGAAGTTGAAGACTCAGATGAATCAAAGGGATGTTAGGAAGTATTTCTTCAGTCATAGAGTAGTCAAGTCGTGGAATAGTCTAGAAAGTGAAGTAGTGGAGGCGGGAACCATACATAGTTTTAAGGCGAGGTATGATAAAGCTCATGGAGCAGGGAGAGAGAGGACCTAGTAGCAATCAGTGAAGAGGCGGGGCCAGGAGCTATGACTCGACCCCTGCAACCACAAATAGGTGAGTACAAATAGGTGAGTACACACACACACACACACACACACACACACACACACACACACACACACACACACACACAGAAACCAGTGGTGTAGGGAAGCCAAGACATTATACGAATGTGACTGAAACAATTAATAAGACAACTCACTAAAGACAGAGAAATATACAGAGGAGTAAGAAATTAATTTACTAGAATCTAAGTGAATTGGAGAGGCAATTTGAGGTGATGGTAAAGAATCTAGTAAAAAAAGCGAAGTGATAAAGAGACCAACTGACGGAAACTGGATGAAGGTCGTCAGTTTCTAACTGACAAAACAAGTGCCGGCACCAGAAGAGGAAGCGGGGAGTAAATTAAACAGTAATAGCGACCGGTAAACAAGACGTGAAGATATCCAAGTCTACTGGCTGAGCTGTGCACAAGACGAGTTACTGAGCCTGGCGTGTTATTGTTGTGGACGCTGGAGGAATATGTGGCAGCCTGGAGAACACCACTTGTCCCGCAAAACGAACTACAAAGCCTGGAGTGTTATTGTCGTGGACGCTGGAGGAATATGTGGCAGCCTGGAGAACACCACTTGTCCCACAAAACGAATTACAAAGCCTGGAGTGTTATTGTCGTGGACGCTGGAGGAATATGTGGCAGCCTGGAGAACACCACTTGTCCCACAAAACGAACTACAAAGCCTGGAGTGTTATTGTCGTGGACGCTGGAGGAATATGTGGCAGCCTGGAGAACACCACTTGTCCCGCAAAACGAACTACAAAGCCTGGAGTGTTATTGTCGTGGACGCTGGAGGAATATGTGGCAGCCTGGAGAACACCACTTGTCCCACAAAACGAACTACAAAGCCTGGAGTGTTATTGTCGTGGACGCTGGAGGAATATGTGGCAGCCTGGAGAACACCACTTGTCCCGCAAAACGAACTACAAAGCCTGGAGTGTTATTGTCGTGGACGCTGGAGGAATATGTGGCAGCCAGGAGAACACCACTTGTCCCACAAAACGAACTACAAAGCCTGGAGTGTTATTGTCGTGGACGCTGGAGGAATATGTGGCAGCCTGGAGAACACCACTTGTCCCACAAAACGAACTACAAAGCCTGGAGTGTTATTGTCGTGGACGCTGGAGGAATATGTGGCAGCCTGGAAAACACCACTTGTCCCACAAAACGAACTACAAAGCCTGGAGTGTTATTGTCGTGGACGCTGGAGGAATATGTGGCAGCCTGGAAAACACCACTTGTCCCACAAAACGAACTACAAAGCCTGGAGTGTTATTGTCGTGGACGCTGGAGGAATATGTGGCAGCCTGGAAAACACCACTTGTCCCACAAAACGAACTACAAAGCCTGGAGTGTTATTGTCGTGGACGCTGGAGGAATATATGGCAGCCTGGAGAACACCACTTGTCCCACAAAACGAACTACAAAGCCTGGAGTGTTATTGTCGTGGACGCTGGAGGAATATGTGGCAGCCAGGAGAACACCACTTGTCCCACAAAACGAACTACAAAGCCTGGAGTGTTATTGTCGTGGACGCTGGAGGAATATGTGGCAGCCTGGAGAACACCACTTGTCCATGTATATAAGAAAACGAAGAGGGAAAATACTGCTCAGTATTTAGAATATACGTTTACACAAGATAATGGAGAAAATAACAAGATTCTTGACGACAACTGTGTGAAAATATAAGTCATATGTGAGCGACAACACGTATTTTAGAATGAAATATCCTGCATCAAAAATCAAATATAGTCGTACGACAGACTTTCAAAGATTAAATAGGTAAGAAAACTTTTGACAAATACTGCATAAGACAACTACAGCACGTTAATAAAGCAGACTGTAGTAACTGCGAAAATTATCAGGTAAATAACGGATTATCTTAATGATAGAATGCTTCTCTACAAGATAAAAAATTTATACTTAAGAAATGTGACATATATATATATATAAATATATATATATATATATATATATATATATATATATATATATATATATATATATATATATATATATATATATATATATATATATATATATATATATATATATATAGACTCGCTGATGACACTGTGCTCTTGGGAGATTCTGAAGAGAAGTTGCAGAGATTGGTGGATGAATTTGGTAGGGTGTGCAAAAGAAGAAAATTGAAAGTGAATACAGGAAAGAGTAAGGTTATGAGGATAACAAAAATATTAGGTGATGAAAGATTGGATATCAGATTGGAGGGAGAGAGTATGGAGGAGGTGAATGTATTCAGATATTTGGGAGTGGACGTGTCAGCGGATGGGTCTATGAAAGATGAGGTGAATCATAGAATTGATGAGGGGAAAAGGGTGAGTGGTGCACTTAGGAGTCTGTGGAGACAAAGAACTTTGTCCTTGGAGGCAAAGAGGGGAATGTATGAGAGTATAGTTTTACCAACGCTCTTATATGGGTGTGAAGCATGGGTGATGAATGTTGCAGCGAGGAGAAGGCTGGAGGCAGTGGAGATGTCATGTCTGAGGGCAATGTGTGGTGTGAATATAATGCAGAGAATTCGTAGTTTGGAAGTTAGGAGGAGGTGCGGGATTACCAAAACTGTTGTCCAGAGGGCTGAGGAAGGGTTGTTGAGGTGGTTCGGACATGTAGAGAGAATGGAGCGAAACAGAGTGACTTCAAGAGTGTATCAGTCTGTAGTGGAAGGAAGGCGGGGTAGGGGTCGGCCTAGGAAAGGTTGGAGGGAGGGGGTAAAGGAGGTTTTGTGTGCGAGGGGCTTGGACTTCCAGCAGGCATGCGTGAGCGTGTTTGATAGGAGTGAATGGAGACAAATGGTTTTTAATACTTGACGTGCTGTTGGAGTGTGAGCAAAGTAACATTTATGAAGGGGTTCAGGGAAACCGGCAGGCCGGACTTGAGTCCTGGAGATGGGAAGTACAGTGCCTGCACTCTGAAGGAGGGGTGTTAATGTTGCAGTTTAAAAACTGTAGTGTAAAGCACCCTTCTGGCAAGACAGTGATGGAGTGAATGATGGTGAAAGTTTTTCTTTTTCGGGCCACCCTGCCTTGGTGGGAATCGGCCAGCGTGATAATAAAATAATAATAAAATAATAATAATAATAATAATATATATATATATATATATATATATATATATATATATATATATATATATATATATATATATATATATATATATATATATATATATATATATAT
>NW_027200156.1:0-23680 GCF_038502225.1 Cherax quadricarinatus | reverse complement strand
GTACTCTGTTCCTCACCCTTTGGAATTCATTTAGTGCTGCAATATCCTGTCTGTTTGCTTTAAATCTTTTTAGCAGCTGGTCTCTGAATTTCATATTATCTAATATCTCAGTATTCATCCAGGGTTCAGTTCTTCGTTTAATCCTAACCTCTTTAACTGGTGCAATATTATTAAGAATGGTAGTGAACATTGTTTTGAATTTTTCCCAGGCATCGTTTACGTCCGTGCAACTTGTTATCTCTGTCCAGTCACAATTGTGTAGCCTATTTACCAGTGTTTCTTTACTGTAGTTTCTAGTTGACCTCATTTTTATTGTCCTGTGTAGGCCTATCCTATCCCTAGTTATTTTCCTGGTGCAGTAAATGATGAAATGATCACTAAGACCTGTGGTAATGACGCCTGACTGACTAATGTTCTCAGAGCGGTTACAAAGTATGTGGTCAATTAGGGTGGCTGAGAACTGTGTGATCCGGGTTGGAGTATTAATTAGTTGAGTGTAACTATTTAATCCTAGAATTTGCTTATACCTTTTGCATAGCCCGTTATTTTGCTGCTGAAAACAGATATTAAAGTCGCCCAGTATTATTGTCTCGCAATTGTTTTCAACTCCGGACAAGACTCTGGAAAAGTCTTCTAAGAACTGGTCCTGGGTAGGAGGGCGGTAACTAGTTCCTACTAAGATGGGTTTGGTCTTAGGAAGCAGCACTTCAAACCATAGAATCTCCAATTTATTGTTATTTAAATCAGGTCTTGGGTTGTAAGCTAAGTCATTTCTAATGTAGGCACATACTCCACCACCCTTTCTGTTCCTATCTAAGCGTTTTATATTGTAACCATCTATTTTGACCTCGTCGTCAGTCACCGTATCATCCAACCAAGATTCAGAGATGGTTATAACTGCAGCCCTAATTTTGTTAGCTAGAATCCTAATCTCTGCCAATTTAGGAAGAAGTGATCTTGCATTGACATGAATAAAGTGAAGGCCTGTTTTCATAAAACAATCATAATCATCAATATATGGCAATGGGTCATTTGTATTAAAATTAGGTAAATCAATGTCATCACTGCTAAAGGGTAACTGTGCCAAAGTGCATTTGTTACACACAAAATGAATTCTGGCACCGTTGCTATAATTGTACATACATCCATCATGCACCCACCCCTTACACATTTTACATAAGGTGCCTTTTCTGTTTTTCATGCGTACTTTAGTACAGTGTATGCACCTGTTTGGTAGTGTTTGAGATAATAATGGCTGTATTGTCTCACATTGACCTATGTATGCATTACATATGGAGTTAAGGTTATCATTCCTAGCTACTAGACCGTCATTATTGCCGTCATTTATCTGTCTGTTTTGCCTCTGCACAATAGTTTGAGGTCCTGGATTAATTTGGATATCACCACTTAAGAGCGCTACAATAAGAGCTGTGTGCCACTGTTTTTGTTTAGGTATGCGGTGTTGCCATACCTTGCGGCGATAGTGACATTTACTTTTCTGGTAGAATGGCAACTGTTGGGCTTTTACTGTCCAGGGCGCTGTTACTCCATTCATCTTTTCCAGCCCCCATGACTGATTACTTTCTTCATGGAATTGAAGAAGAAATATAAATATAATTATGGCAGCCTGTACCTCCCTAATGCCTGCCATTTTCACTCTTCGCTCTTTTACTCATATACAATAATATTTATTTCTCTTTTCCTTTCCCTAGTACACTTAGTATCTGCTTTAGCAATCACCACTGAATTACTAGTAAAATTTCCTCTTCAAAACCCTCTTCACTGCTCACTTTTCCCTGGTTTTATCCTTCGAAATCCCATGGTTTTATCCTTCCAAATCCCCCTCAGTTCCATTTATCGGGGGTTGTGTGGTGTTGTTGTCTCCTGACCTGTTTTGCTGACTCAGCCATTTTTAAAACACTGAGGGGAGTAACGCCACCTACAACCTGACTTTCCTTGAGTTTATAGATATATTTGGCGTTTTCTGCTATGATTCTCTCACTGTACACTGGTCAGCTGAATATAGGTCAGCTACTATAACATTAACCTTGACTGTTTAACTATTCACTTCTTTCTCACGACTGGCACTGAGGGATATCCGACCTATAACCTTGGAGTTTTGTACTGTTGATTTGACGATGTCTCCTGTGTTTCCCTCTCGTTAGCACTGGTACAGGTGATATGATGGCGGTACAGATATGATGCTACTGTCAACAGATGAACGTCAGTAAAGATGAGAATTTCACTTCGCTAGTTGTACGTCTGGCAGTAGCGGCTGTTTGGATGCCGGTCAGCCATGTTTAAATGCTCAATTCTTCCCCTCGTTTGGCACTGAAGAAAAAAGTCCTACAGACCTGTCATTTCCTTGGAGATTTAGTTGATCAGGTTTTCTGCCATGTTGTCTTCCCGTTAAACACTGGTGCAGTTGATATGGAAGTCAGTTATTTCATTGTAGTGGAAAACGTCTCATGTCTGGTTCACGTCTGGCAGCAGGTCTGGTACTTGAATGCCGGTCCCTCTTTTGTCATATTTAGTCCATTTCGTTGTCGTCACCGTCAGTTTTTATGTCACTATAGGTTCCTTGCATGTTGTTGCAGCAGTACTTGCCAACTTGGCCATCACTGGAGTTCGGATAGGCCCAGGGGACGGCAAGATGTAGGAGCAGCCTTGTTGCTGCTTGCTGCGGCTGCGGCCGCGTATGTGGTTTTAAGCTTCGAATACACAGTAGAGCTACAAGTGGAGGGAGAAGCAGGAAGGCCAGGACGAATGAAGCCAAACTACAAGAAAGGGGACTACACAGGAATGAGGAACTACCTGAACAGGGTTCAGTGGGACAGAGAACTGGCAGGGAAGCCAGTTAATGAGATGATGGAATATGTAGCAACAAAATGCAAGGAGGCTGAGAGGTTTGTACCCAAGGGTAACAGGATTAATGAAAAAGCCAGGATGAGCCCATGGTTTACCCAAAGGTGCAGGGAGGCAAAAACCAAGTGTGCTAGGGAATGGAAGAAATATAGAAGGCAAAGGACCCAGGAGAATAAGGAGAACAGTCGTAGAGCTAGAAACGAATATGCACAGATAAGAAGGGAGGCCCAAAGACAATATGAAAATGACATAGCAGCGAAAGCCAAATCTGACCCGAAACTGTTGTACAGCCACATCAGGAGGAAAACAACAGTCAAGGACCAGGTAATCAGGCTAAGGAAGGAAGGAGGAGAGACAACAAGAAATGACCGTGAAGTATGTGAAGAACTCAACAAGAGATTCAAAGAAGTGTTCACAGAGGAGACAGAAGGGACTCCAGAAAGACGGAGAGGTGGGGCACACCACCAAGTGCTGGACACAGTGCACACAACCGAGGAAGAAGTGAAGAGGCTTCTGAGTGAGCTAGATACCTCAAAGGCAATGGGGCCAGATAACATCTCCCCATGGGTATTGAGAGAGGGAGCAGAGGCGCTATGTGTACCCCTAACAACAATATTCAATACATCTATCGAAACAGGGAGATTGCCTGAGGCATGGAAGACAGCAAATGTAGTCCCAATCTTTAAAAAAGGAGACAGACATGAAGCATTAAACTACAGACCAGTGTCACTGACATGTATAGTATGCAAAATCATGGAGAAGATTATCAGGAGAAGAGTGGTGGAACACCTAGAAAGGAATGATCTCATCAACAGCAGCCAACATGGTTTCAGGGACGGGAAATCCTGTGTCACAAACCTACTGGAGTTCTATGACATGGTGACAGCAGTAAGACAAGAGAGAGAGGGGTGGGTGGATTGCATTTTCTTGGACTGCAAGAAGGCGTTTGACACAGTTCCACACAAGAGATTGGTGCAAAAACTGGAGGACCAAGCAGGGATAACAGGGAAGGCACTACAATGGATCAGGGAATACTTGTCAGGAAGACAGCAGCGAGTCATGGTACGTGGCGAGGTGTCAGAGTGGGCACCTGTGACCAGCGGGGTCCCGCAGGGGTCAGTCCTAGGACCAGTGCTGTTTCTGGTATTTGTGAACGACATGACGGAAGGAATAGACTCTGAGGTGTCCCTGTTTGCAGATGACGTGAAGTTGATGAGAAGAATACACTCGATCGAAGACCAGGCAGAACTACAAAGGGATCTGGACAGGCTGCAGACCTGGTCCAGCAATTGGCTCCTGGAGTTCAATCCCACCAAGTGCAAAGTCATGAAGATTGGGGAAGGGCAAAGAAGGCCGCAGACGGAGTACAGTCTAGGGGGTCAGAGACTACAAACCTCACTCAAGGAAAAAGATCTTGGGGTGAGTATAACACCAGGCACATCTCCTGAAGCGCACATCAACCAAATAACTGCTGCAGCATATGGGCGCCTAGCAAACCTCAGAACAGCATTCCGACATCTTAATAAGGAATCATTCAGGACCCTGTACACCGTGTATGTTAGGCCCATATTGGAGTATGCGGCACCAGTTTGGAACCCACACCTAGCCAAGCACGTGAAGAAACTAGAGAAAGTGCAAAGGTTTGCAACAAGACTAGTCCCAGAGCTAAGAGGTATGTCCTACGAGGAGAGGTTAAGGGAAATCAACCTGACGACACTGGAGGACAGGAGAGATAGGGGGGACATGATAACGACATACAAAATACTGAGAGGAATTGACAAGGTGGACAAAGACAGGATGTTCCAGAGATTGGACACAGTAACAAGGGGACACAGTTGGAAGCTGAAGACACAGATGAATCACAGGGATGTTAGGAAGTATTTCTTCAGCCACAGAGTAGTCAGTAAGTGGAATAGTTTGGGAAGCGATGTAGTGGAGGCAGGATCCATACATAGCTTTAAGCAGAGGTATGATAAAGCTCACGGCTCAGGGAGAGTGACCTAGTAGCGATCAGTGAAGAGGCGGGGCCAGGAGCTCGGACTCGACCCCCGCAACCTCAACTAGGTGAGTACACACACACACACACACACACACACACGGCAACTCGCCGTGGTGATGGGTGTCTCTCAGCTGATCGTGGTGTCTTATACCCAGTGTGTCAGTGACTACCTCAGAGGTTGGGTGTGTGGGCATCATTGCTGCCTGCCAGCCATGACTGGCTTTCTCGACCTATACCGTATGACTTATCATCACCTTATACGACAAAGAACATTGTCTTTTATTGAACTTGTGAGTTGAACTATATTCTGAATCCTGACCATCGTGTGATATATATATACGATTGTGTATTTTGTAGTTTATATATATATTAAAGTGAAGTAACGAGGGTAAGATAGTGTGAACTTGGAATACCCAGAGTGCTTGACAAGAGTTGATCAATCAGATAAAAAGGTTCATTCTATCTTGTGCTACGAGATATATAGGTGGTGAGGGATAAGATCAGTGCCAAGTGTGGTGTGAGGGAGTAGTGGGTCACTCCCAACACACCGCTGACCCCTGGTTCAGGGGTCAAGGTGATCATTCCCCCTCAACCTCCCCTGGAGTGGTGCCCTGGTTCAGGGGTCAAGGTGATCATTCCCCCCTCAACCTCCCCTGGAGTGGAGCCTTGGGTCAGAGGTCAAGGTGATCACAACTAGGTGCTGGGGAACAGGCCCTTACCTAATGAATCACTTATTGCAGTTTTTTTTAGGTGAGTACCTGATCCATATTGCTCCTGCAACCTCTCGTCATTTTTATAAGTTAATTTTTTACACCATTTCGAACACCTATTTTAAACACCACTTTTAAATCTTAAAAACATTATTTTCACGTTTAAGTTGAGCTGGGTTATGTTGCATAAATTTATAATACATATATATCCACATGGATGGAGAGAATCTGCAAATATCAGAGTGAAAATCTCTGAAATACACACAAACTGCAGTAGCGGCATGTGCAGGATTAGCTGCAACATGTCTGGCAGCGCAGAGGTAGCTCAGTGCCAGAAAACGTTTAGATCTGCATGTTTAACACAAGAGGATGGGTTAAAATTTCGAGGGGCGGGGGCCTAAGTAAATGTACCGAGTCTTGAAGTGCACATAAAAAGTAAGTGTAGGTCGTGTTTTGTGAAATTAGACCTGTTTAAGCTTAGATGTTTTCTGCGTAGGATTTTCTGCTTTCGTCCTGGTGTTGGGCTCTTGATTAAGATAATTGTAGGTATCCTCTCCATCCTGGGTCAAATATGCATGCCTCCATTTCCCTACTTACCTGGAATCTACCTGGAGGGCATTCCGGGGATCAACGCTCCCCGCGGGCCGGTCCTTGACCAGGCCTCCTGGTGGATCAGGGCCTGATCAACGAGGCTGTTACTGCTGGCCACACGTAGTCCAACGTACGAACCACAGCCCGGACACTTACTGTGTTTTCTCTTAGTGCACCAGTGGCGCCCCTACTTTTCACTGGGGGCATGTTATATCGTCTGCCAAGTCTTTTGATTTCGTAGGGAGTGATTTCTGTGTGCAGGTTAGGGACCAGTCCCTCCAGAATCTTCCAGATGTAGATTATGATATCTCTCGCCTGCGCTTCGGTGAGTACAAGTGCAAGTAATGGTCATTAGTATGATTAAGTTCCTTGTCAGGAGATGCTCTGTCTCCTGACAAATCAAACATTGATAGTGATAATTAAACTGGAATTTCATGTAATTTTACTCACAAACCACGGTACGGGTGAGGCTTGAACTCGTGGCTGTCGTCGAATGAGGAGGCACCTTGTTGAACATCTGAAGCTACTCCACTCAAGGTGTTGGAAATTATCCTAGTCATTCCAGGATGCTGGGAATGGCTTTATTAACTTTGGTCATTGGGCACCTGCACATGTTCGTTGCACCTGGAATCTGGCACTCGTTACCCTACACGAATGTTAATAATAATAATAATAATAATAATAATAATAAGAATCCAGTTGTACAGTTGAAGGCTAAGTAGATACGACACTAAAGTTTTTATATCATAGAAGTCCGGTATTTCAGAATACTTTAAACCAAGTGTTATAAGACAGATTTAGTCTGTATTTCAAATATTAAACATACTGGACTGTATCCTCTTCGCAACAAATAAAACTAGGAACTGCCAGTGGTCAGGTACAACTCGCAGTTGAGGTGGCTGTGGTGGGAAGCTGCATGCATGCACAGCTGCACGCATAGAAACAAATATCACTGATGTAAACACACAAGAGGAGCCTGGGTATGTTGATTGGGGCGGCGAGAGTTGGTGTTGTGAATGGAGTGGTTTGTGTCGGTAATGGAGCGAGCCTGCCCTGACTGATGCCCAATGTAATTAGATTTGGTTTGGCGCGAGTCTACCAGAAAATGTTTGTAGGAGCAGTTGTGGAGCGTAAGCTGGTGTGTGTTTTTGCGGTGTGTTTGACAAGTGTTGACCTTGATGTTAGTTCTCCTTGACACGTGGTCTTTCTGCCTTTACCATGCTCACTCACGTCCTTAACATCAGCCCACTGCATCCACACTCACTACACAGCTCACCGCACCAACACTTGCTACACAGCACCCCCCCCTCCCGCACCCACACTCACTACACAGCACCCCCCCCCCTCCCGCACCCACACTCATTACACAGCTCACCGCACCCACACTCGCTACACAGCACCCCCCCTCCCGCACCAACACTCACTACACAGCTCAACACACCCACACTCGCTACACAGCACCCCCGCCTCCCGCACCAACACTCACTACACAGCTCACCGCACCCACACTCGCTACACAGCACCCCCCCCCCCTCCCGCACCAACACTCGCTACACAGCACCCCCCCCCCCTCCCGCACCAACACTCACTACACAGCACCCCCCCACTCCCGCACCCCCCCTCCCGCAACACTCGCTGCACAGCACCCCCCCTCCCGCACCAACACTCACTACACAGCTCACCGCACCCACACTCGCTACACAGCACCCCCCCACCCGCACCCACACTCACTACACAGCACCCCCCCCCCCCCCCTCCCGCACCAACACTCACTACACAGCTCACCGCACCCACACTCGCTACACAGCACCCCCCCTCCCACACCAACACTCACTACACAGCTCACCGCACCCACACTCGCTACACAGCACCCCCCCCCCTCCCGCATCAACACTTGCTACACAGAACCCCCCCTTCCCACACCAACACTCACTACACAGCTCACCGCACCCACACTCGCTACACAGCACCCCCCCTCCCGCACCAACACTCACTACACAGCTCACCACACCCACACTCGCTACACAGCACCCCCCTCCCGCACCAACACTCACTACACAGCTCACCGCACCAACACTCGCTACACAGCACCCCCCCTCCTGCACCAACACTCGCTGCACAGCACCCCCCCTCCCGCACCAACACTCGCTACACAGCACCCCCCCCCCCCCCCGTCCCGCACCAACACTCACTACACAGCTCACCGCACCCACACTCGCTACACAGCACCCCCCCTCCCGCACCCACACTCTCTACACAGCACCCCCCCCTCCCGCACCAACACTCACTACACAGCTCACCGCACCCACACTCGCTACACAGCACCCCCCCTCCCGCACCAACACTCACTACACAGCTCACCGCACCCACACTCGCTACACAGCACCCCCCCTCCCGCACCCACACTAGCTACACAGCACCACCCCCTCCTGCACCAACACTCACTACACAGCTCACCGCACCCACACTCGCTACACAGCACCCCCCCTCCCGCACCAACACTCACTACACAGCTCACCACACCCACACTCGCTACACAGCACCCCCCCTCCCGCACCAACACTCACTACACAGCTCACCACACCCACACTCGCTACACAGCACCCCCCCCCTCCCGCACCCACACTCACTACACAGCTCACCAAACCCACACTCGCTACACAGCACCCCCCCCCGCACCAACACTCCCGCACCAACACTCACTACACAGCTCACCGCACCCACACTCGCTACACAGCACCCCCCTCCCGCACCAACACTCACTACACAGCTCACCGCACCCACACTCGCTACACAGCACCCCCCCCTCCCGCACCAACACTTGCTACACCTTCCACCTGTCCACCCACCAATCCCCTCTGCATAATTCACCGGTACACTACGAACATCTCATCCGTCATCAGGCTGTATAACACGAATGGTTTCCATTATAATAGCCTAAACTCTGAAAAAAAAATAGTTTTTATTATTATTACATTTGTAAAGCACTAAACTTTAAAGTGTGGCTCACCACAACAAAGATTGGTGGAGGCTCGATCCTGTGTCTGCCAACTACAAGACAGATACACGTTACTTAGCTCCACTCGCCTGGTTGTCGTGTGTAATTAAAATCTAGAGGAAATGTTAGCCCAGCGTCAAGGGTTGGCACTAACACCCGCTTGAAGACATACAAGTTGCACAACAAACTTTAATTGGGACAAAGTTTTGCTAAGAGTAAAGTTTGATAAACTTTCAATAAAAGCTTGTTTTGTAACTTAGTTTTTCTTGCCAACACTGCTTTACAATATGCTGCATCATCCACTAACTCACGCAGTTATTGCTGAGCTATGTTTGTAATATAACTAAAGTTAGGCTTTCTCGGTAAGGGCGAAGTTGGATTTCTTAGGCGAGTTATGATCAAAATTGGTGAATTAATATGGGAATTTTAGACATAAAACTAAGTCCTTGGCGGAAAGTAAAAATATATAGTGTTGGTTACATTACGTGTTTTCATACCTACTTGAGGGCTTGTTGCCCCAGTCACTGAGTACCAGTGGTGGGCAGTTAGCCTCTAATTAAGCAGTATAAAAACACCGTAAATGTGTGTTCCATTATCT
Organism: Cherax quadricarinatus; assembly: GCF_038502225.1. NCBI lineage: Eukaryota > Metazoa > Arthropoda > Malacostraca > Decapoda > Parastacidae > Cherax > Cherax quadricarinatus. The sequence goes on along the minus strand of NW_027200156.1, from coordinate 13,919 downwards.
GGTTCCTGGCGGAATTTCTTTGCGTAAACACTCCGTCCTGAGGAGGTTAGTAAAGGCTGGATATTATGTTTTGTTTAGCTGAAAATAAAGTCAATATTATGGTGTTGATAACGCTCTCACTGGATAGAATACTTACCTATACCACGCTCTCGGCTCCTCTCTCCTCCTAACCTGCTTATGTTCTTGTCTCGTGTTCTTCTCATCTCCTTGCCTCCTGTACTTTTGTTTTCCTCGACTCTCATTCCTCTTGTATTTTTATCGTAATAAAGTTGGTAGAATTTACTTTACATATTTTTATCGTCTCACGTTCCTCTTATGCTGTTCTCGTCTCTTGTTACTTTGTCTTCTGTTTTGCTGCCATTCTATCCTTCTGATCTCTTCTCATCTTCTGTTCTTGTCTACCCTTCTGTTTATGTCTTCCATTTTCTTTTTGTTTTCTCTTCAGGTTTTGTTTTCTGGTCGTCTCAACTTTTTTTCTCTCTTATTCTTGACTCTTGAGCTTTTTCTCTCATCTCCACCTCTTTTCATATGTGCCTCTTCTGATCTCTGCTCGACTCCTTCATGTCATTCATCCACACATTAATGTAAATCTGTCTGCTTATTCTGTTTAATGGTGGCGTGTTTAATGTGACGATAATCAGTCTAATTCTGTTAATTATAATGTTGTACATGGAGCCCTTTGATAAACTGCAGGGAAAGGAGAGGAATGATATAAAATACGATCGTTTATTAACATCGTTTCGCCCAGCAATGGGCTATATCATGTCACAAACGGATGAGCTAATAAATAAATAAGGGAGAATGAGCTAATAAATAAGAAGGAACTCCAGAGACACCTGATACACTCCAGGAAAACTTATGAACTCCGTGGGAACCTTTATAAACAGCTTGGGAACTTCTGATACAAAGGGGCAAGTGCAGGTAACCTGTGGATAAACTGAGAATAATATCATCGAAGGTTAAAAATTGAAGAGCCAGACACCCTCTGAAAAACAGAGCTTTTCTTGGGACAGTTTGGTAAAGCTCAACACAGAGCGATAATTGATCCCAGTAAAAGCCTGTTTTGCAGGTTGATGAAGAGGCGGGCGAGATGCATTGATAGCTGCTACTGAAGACTGTTTGTCCAGGTAATTGCTTAAGAAGAGTCTTACTTTGTAGATGAATGGTTCAGAGAACCGACATGTTGATAAATTAGACACATGTGCAACTCTTGGGTATCTTTATTGAGGAAACGTTTCGCCACACAGTGGCTTCATCAGTCCATACAAAGGAGAATCTTGAAGAACAGGAGGAGAATGAGGTAATCAGTCCCTCAACCTTGAGTCGATGTGGTCAGTCCATCGACTCAAGGTTGAGGGACTGATTACCTCATTCTCTTCCTGTTCTTCAAGTTTCTCCTTCGTATGGACTGATGAAGCCACTGTGTGGCGAAACGTTTCCTCAATAAAGATACCCAAGAGTTGCACATGTGTCTAATTTATCAACATGTCGGTTCTCTGAACCATTCATCTACAACCATACCCCCGGCCGGGATTGAACCCGCGGTCATAGAGTCTCAAAACTCCAGCCCGTCGCGTTAGCCACTAGACCAGCTAGCCACAATAAGATTCATCCAACTAGGTGTATTTCTACACCATAGGAAGGTTAGCAAAGGCACCTCTGTGACCACAAATGCAAGTTTTTACAGACGAATCTCCAGCTAGCGTGGCCGTGACGAACTCTAGCTCAAGTCCCTTCACTGCCGTCAACATGACTTAAGAAATCGTAATGACACGATTGCAAATAAACCATACCCCCGGCCGGGATTGAACCCGCGGTCATAGAGTCTCAAAACTCCAGCCCGTCGCGTTAGCCACTAGACTAGAGTTCGTCACGGCCACGCTAGCTGGAGATTCGTCTGTAAAAACTTGCATTTGTGGTCACAGAGGTGCCTGTGCTAACCTTCCTATGGTGTAGAAATACACCTAGTTGGATGAATCTTATTGTGGCTAGCTGGTCTAGTGGCTAATGCGACGGGCTGGAGTTTTGAGACTCTATGACCGCGGGTTCAATCCCGGCCTGGGGTATGGTTTATTTGCAATCGTGTCATTACGATTTCTTAAGTCATTCATCTACAAACTTGGTAATATCATCACTGCTATCTAGCACATAATTTTTGTGCTAACATTTTCTGATATTCTTTCTACACTTATTGTATATTTTCACTTTCCTGTGTCCTTTCTAAATCTAAACTTATCTAATTTAAATCCATTACTGCGGGTTCTCTCTTGGAGAGATATCCTCAAGACCTTATTAATATCACCTTTATTAATACCTATCTTCCACTTATACACTTCTATCAGGTCTCCCCTCATTCTTCGTCTAACAGCTGAATGTAACTTAAGAGTCTTCAATCTTTCTTCATAAGGAAGATTTCTAATGCTATGTATTAATTTAGTCATCCTACGCTGAATGTTTTCTAACGAATTTATGTCCATTCCGTAATATGGAGACCAGAATTGAGCTGCATAATCTAGGTGAGGCCTTACTAATGATGTATAAAGCTGCAGTATGACCTCTGGGCTTCTGTTGCTTACACTTCTTGATATAAATCCCAGTAATATATTTGCCTTATTACGTACGCTTAGGCATTGCTGTCTTGGTTTAAGGTTGCTGCTCTCCATAACCCCCAAGTCCTTTTCGCAATCTGTATGGCTAAGTTCTACATTATTTAACTTATAAGTGCTAGGGTTATGGACACTCCCGAGCTTCAGAACCTTGCCTTTATCTACATTGAACTGCATCTGCCACTTTTCTGACCAAGAATATAGTTTGTTTAAATCCTCCTGAAGTTCCCTAACGTCTACGTTTGAATCAATTATCCTACCTATCTTTGTGTCATCGGCGAATTTGCTCATATCACTAGTAATTCCCTCATCAAGGTCATTGATATGCATTATAAGCAACAACGGGCCCAAGACTGATCCCTGTTTATCTGGCCCCCATCGCCTTTGAGGTATATAGCTCACTCAGCAGCCTCATCGCTTCTTCGGTTGTGTGTGTACTCACCTAGTTGAGGTTGCGGGGGTCGAGTCCGAGCTCCTGGCCCCGCCTCTTCACTGATCGCTACTAGGTCACTCTCCCTGAGCCGTGAGCTTTATCATACCTCTGCTTAAAGATATGTATGGATCCTGCCTCCACTACATCGCTTCCCAAACTATTCCACTTACTAACTACTCTGTGGCTGAAGAAATACTTCCTAACATACCCTGTGATTCATCTGTGTCTTCAGCTTCCAACTGTGTCCCCTTGTTACTGTGTCCAATCTCTGGAACATCCTGTCTTTGTCCACCTTGTCAATTCCTCTCAGTATTTGTATGTCGTTATCATGTCCCCCCTATCTCTCCTGTCCTCCAGTGTCGTCAGGTTGATTTTCCTTAACCTCTCCTCGTAGGACATACCTCTTAGCTCTGGGACTAGTCTTGTTGCAAACCTTTGCACTTTCTCTAGTTTCTTTACGTGCTTGGCTAGGTGTGGGTTCCAAACTGGTGCCGCATACTCCAATATGGGCCTAACGTACACGGTGTACAGGGTCCTGAATGATTCCTTATTAAGATGTCGGAATGCTGTTCTGTGTGTGTGTGTGTGTGTACTCACCTATTTGTACTCACCTATTTGTGGTTGCAGGGGTCGAGTCCTAGCTCCTGGCCCCGCCTCTTCACCGGTTGCTACTAGGCCCTCTCTCTCCCCGCTCCATGAGCTTTATCAAACCTCGTCTTAAAACTGTGTATGGTTCCTGCCTCAACTACGTCATTTTCTAGGCTATTCCACTGCCTTACAACTCTATGACTGAAGAAATGCTTCCTACTATCTCTCTGACTCATTTGTGTCTTCAACTTCCAATTGTGGCCTCTTGTTTCTGTGTCCCCTCCCTGGAACATCCTGTCCTTGTCCACCTTGTCTATTCCACGCAGTATTTTATATGTCGTTATCATGTCTCCCCTGACCCTCCTGTCCTCCAGTGTCGTCAGGCCGATTTCCCTTAATCTTTCTTCATAGGACATTCCCCTTAGCTCTGGAACTAACCTTTTTGCAAACCTTTGTACTTTCTCTAGTTTCTTGACGTGCTTTATCAAGTGCGGGTTCCAAACAGGTGCTGCATACTCCAGTATGGGCCTGACATACACGGTGTACAGTGTCTTGAATGATTCCTTACTAAGGTATCGGAATGCTGTTCTCAGGTTTGCCAGGCGCCCATATGCTGCAGCAGTTATCTGATTGATGTGTGCTTCCGGAGACATGCTCGGTGTTATACTCACCCCAAGATCTTTCTCCTTGAGTGAGGTTTGCAGTCTTTGGCCACCTAGCCTATACTCTGTCTGTGGTCTTCTGTGCCCTTCCCCTATCTTCATGACTTTGCATTTGGCAGGATTAAATTCGAGAAGCCATTTGCTGGACCAGGTGTCCAGTCTGTCCAGGTCTCTTTGAAGTCCTGCCTGGTCCTCATCAGATTTAATTCTCCTCATTAACTTCACATCATCTGCAAACAGGGACACTTCTGAGTCTAACCCTTCCGTCATGTCGTTCACATATGCCAAAAATAGCACTGGTCCTAGGACCGACCCCTGTGGGACCCCGCTCGTCACAGGTGCCCACTGTGATACATCATTACGTACCATGACTCGTTGTTGCCTCCCTGTCAGGTATTCTCTGATCCATTGCAGTGCCCTTCCTGTTATATGCGCCTGATGCTCTAGCTTCTGCACTAATCTCTTGTGAGGAACTGTGTCAAAGGCCTTCTTGCAGTCCAAGAAGATGCAATCAACCCACCCCTCTCTCTCTTGTCTTACTTCTGTTATTTTATCATAAAACTCCAGAAGGTTTGTGACACAGGATTTGCCTTCCGTGAATCCGTGCTGGTTGGCATTTATACTCCTGTTCCGTTCCAGGTGCTCCACCACTCTCCTCCTGATAATCTTCTCCATAATTCTGCATACTATACACGTCAATGACACAGGTCTATAGTTTAGTGCCTCTTTTCTGTCTCCTTTTTTGAAAATGGGAACTACATTTGCCGTCTTCCATACCTCAGGTAGTTGCCCAGTTTCCAGGGATGTGTTGAAGATTGTGGTAAGTGGTACGCACAACATATCTGCTCCCTCTCTAAGGACCCACGGAGAGATGTTGTCCGGTCCCATTGCCTTTGAGGTATCGATGTCCCTTAGCAGTTTCTTCACCTCCTCCTCATCTGTATGTATGTCGTCCAACACTTGTTGGTGTATTCCTTGTTGGTGTCCCCATCTGGTCTGTCCCCCCAGAGTCCTTCCTGTCTCTACTGTAAATACTTCCTTAAATCTCGTGTTGAGCTCCTCACATACCTCTTGATCGTTTCTTGTGAGTTCTCCACCTTCTTTCCTCAGCCTTATCACCTGGTCCTTGACTGTTGTCTTCTTCCTAATGTGGCTATACAGCAGTTTCGGGTCAGATTTGACTTTCGATGCTATGTCGTTTTCATACTGTCGCTGGGCCTCCCTCATCTGCGCATACTCGTTTCTGGCTCTTCTACTAATCTCCTTGTTTTCCTGGGTCCTATGCCTCCTGTACCTTTTCCATTCTCTGTTGCACTTAGTTTTTGCCTCCCTACACCTTCGGGTAAACCAAGGACTCGTTTTGGTCTTCCTATTATTTCTGTTTCCCTTGGGAACAAAACTTTCCTCTGCCTCCTTGCACTTTGTTGCCACATATTCCATCATCTCGTTTACTGATTTTCCTACCATTTCTCTGTCCCACTGAACCTCCTGCAGGAAGTTTCTCATACCTGTGTAGTCCCCCCTTTTATAGTTTGGCCTGTCCCCTTCAGTTCCTGTTACCTTCTCCACTTGTAACTCTACTATATAGTCAAAACTCAGAACCACATGATCGCTAGCTCCAAGGGGCCTCTCGTAAGTGATGTCCTCAATGTCTGAACTGCTCAGGGTGAACACAAGATCCAGTCTTGCTGGCTCATCCTCCCCTCTCTCTCTGCGTGTGCGTGTGTGTGTGTTTGTTTGAGAGAGAGAAACAGAGGTGATGAGGCAAACCATGTGCATTTCACACCTGTGTGCACGAACACGCGCGCTCAGACTCCCAACCCCCCAATCCCCCCCAGCCGTTCCCCATACACACACACACACAAAGGCCGCAGACGGAGTACAGTCTAGGGGGTCAGAGACTACAAACCTCACTCAAGGAAAAAGATCTTGGGGTGAGTATAACACCAGGCACATCTCCTGAAGCGCACATCAACCAAATAACTGCTGCAGCATATGGGCGTCTAGCAAACCTCAGAACAGCATTCCGACATCTTAATAAGGAATCATTCAGGACCCTGTACACCGTGTACGTTAGGCCCATATTGGAGTATGCGGCACCAGTTTGGAACCCACACCTAGCCAAGCACGTGAAGAAACTAGAGAAAGTGCAAAGGTTTGCAACAAGACTAGTTCCAGAGCTAAGAGGTATGTCATACGAGGAGAGGTTAAGGGAAATCAACCTGACGACACTGGAGGACAGGAGAGATAGGGGGGGCATGATAACGACATACAAATACTGAGAGGAATTGACAAGGTGGACAAAGACAGGATGTTCCAGAGATTGGACACAGTAACAAGGGGACACAGTTGGAAGCTGAAGACACAGATGAATCACAGGGATGTTAGGAAGTATTTCTTCAGCCACAGAGTAGTCAGTAAGTGGAATAGTTTAGGAAGCGATGTAGTGGAGGCAGGATCCATACATAGCTTTAAGCAGAGGTATGATAAAGCTCACGGCTCAGGGAGAGTGACCTAGTAGCGATCAGTGAAGAGGCGGGGCCAGGAGCTCGGACTCGACCCCCGCAACCTCAACTAGGTGAGTACAACTAGGTGAGTACACACACACACACACACACACACACACACACACACACACAAAATGGTAACTAACACACACACACACACACACACACACAATGGAAGACGGCAAATGTAGTTCCCATTTTTAAAAAAGGAGACAGAAAAGAGGCACTAAACTACAGACCAGTCTCACTGACGTGTATAGTATGCAAAGTCATGAAGAAGGTTATCAGGAGGAGAGTGGTGGAGCACCTGGAACGGAACAAGATTATAAATGACAACCAGCACGGATTCATGGAAGGCCATTCCTGTGTCACAAACCTTCTGGAGTTTTATGACAAAGTTAAAAAAGTAGGACACGAGAGAGAGGGGTGGGTTGATTGCATTTTCTTGGACTACAAGAAGGCCTTCGACACAGTTAATCACAAGAGATTAGTGCAGAAACTAGAGGATCAGGCGTGTATAACGGGAAGGGCACTGCAACAGGTCAGAGAATACCTGACAGGGAGACAACAACGAGTCATGGTACGTGATGAGGTATCACAGTGGGCACCTGTGATGAGCGGGGTCCCACAGGGATCGGTCCTAGGACCAGTGCTATTTTTGGTATATGTGAATGACATGATGGAAGGGATAGACTCAGAGGTGTCCCTGTTCACAGATGATGTGAAATTAATGAGGAGAATTAAATCAGATGAGGATCAGGTAGGACTTCAAAGAGCCCTGGAAAGGCTGGATACGTGGTCCAGCAACTGGCTTCTCGAATTCAATCCTGCCAAATGCAAAGTCACGAAGATCGGAGAAGTGCACAGAAGACCACAGACAAAGTATAGGCTAGGTGGCCAAAGACTGCAAACCTCGCTCAAGGAGAAAGATCTTGGGGTGAGTATAACACCGAGCATGTCTCCGGAAGCACACATCAACCAGATAACTGCTGCAGCATATGGGTGCCTGGCAAGCCTGTGATTAGCGTTCCAGTACCTAAGTAAGAAATCTTTCAAGACACTGTACACCGGGTACGTCAGGCCCATACTGGAGTATGCAGTACCAGTTTGGAACCCGTACCTGGTCAAGCACATTGAGAAATTAGAGAAAGTGCAAAGGGTTGCGACAAGGTTAGTTCCAGAGGTATGGGTAATGTCCAGGGAAATCGGCCTAACGACACTGGAGGACAGGAGGGTTAGGGGAGACATGATAACGACATACAAAATACTGCGTGGAATAGAGAAGGTGGACAGAAACGAGACAGAAACGAGACAGAAACGAGGGGTCACTCTTGAAAGTTGAAGACTCAGATGAGTTACAGGGATGTTAGGAAGTATTTCTTCAGTCATAGAGTGATCAGGAAGTGGAACAGTCTGGCGAGTGATGTAGTGGAGGCAGGAATCATACATAGGTTTAAGATGAGGTATGATTAAACTCAGGGAGCAGGGAGAGAGAGGACCTAGTAGCGTTCAGTGAAGAGGCGGGGCCAGGAGCCCAGTCTCGACCCCTGCAACCACAATTAAGGGAATACAGTTAGGCGAGTACACACACACACACACACACACACACACACACACACACACACACACACACACACACACACACACACACAACAGGCCTAGTGTCTAACCGACATGTGCCTAGAACAAAATGGTAACTAAGACAGGCTTCCCTTCAGGTGTGACCTACACCATTATGTTCAGCTATGCATACGCTCACCACTTTAACCTGTCAGTTCACACAGGCAAACACATTTATCACCACCACACCAACCACCCTCCCACCCAACCACATGACCACCCTCCCACCCAAGCACCTGCCCGTCCTCCCACCAGCCCACCCTCCCGCCCAAGCACCTGCCCACCCTCCCACCTGCCCACCCTCCCACCCAACCACCTGCCCACCATCCCACCCAACCACCTTCCCACCCTCCCACCCAACCACCTGCCCACCATCCCACCCAACCACCTGCCCACCATCCCACCCAACCACCTGCCCACCCTCCCACCCAACCACCTGCCCACCATCCCACCCAACCACCTGCCCACCATCCCACCCAACCACCTGCCCACCCTCCCACCCAACCACCTGCCCACCCTCCCACCCAACCACCTGCCCACCATCCCACCCAACCACCTGCCCACCCTCCCACAAAACCACCTGCCCACCCTCCCACCTAACCACCTGCCCACCCTCCCACCCAACCACCTGCCCACCCTCCCACCCAACCACCTGCCCACCATCCCACCCAACCACCTGCCCACCCTCCCACCCAACCACCTGCCCACCATCCCACCCAACCACCTGCCCACCCTCCCACCCAACCACCTGCCCACCCTCCCACCCAACCACCTGCCCACCATCCCACCCAACCACCTGCCCACCCTCCCACCCAACCACCTGCCCACCCTCCCACCCAACCACCTGCCCACCATCCCACCCAACAACCTGCCCACCCTCCCACCCAACCACCTGCCCACCATCCCACCCAACTACCTGCCCACCCTCCCACCCAACCACCTGCCCACCCTCCCACCCACCACCTGCCCACCCTCCCACCCAACCACCTGCCCACCATCCCACCCAACCACCTGCCCACCCTCCCACAAAACCACCTGCCCACCATCCCACCCAACCACCTGCCCACCCTCCCACCCAACCACCTGCCCACCATCCCACCCAACCACCTGCCCACCCTCCCACCCAACCACCTGCCCACCCTCCCACCCAACCACCTGCCCACCCAACCACCTGCCCACCATCCCAGCCAACCACCTGCCCACCATCCCACCCAACCACCTGCCCACCTTCCCACCCAACCACCTGCCCACCCTCCCACCCAACCACCTGCCCACCCTCCCACCCAACCACCTGCCCACCCTCCCACCCAACCACCTGCCCACCCTCCCACCCAACCACCTGCCCACCCTCCCACCCAACCACCTGCCCACCCTCCCACCCAACCACCTGCCCACCATCCCACCAAACCACCTGCCCACCATCCCACCCAACCACCTGCCCACCCTCCCACCCAACCACCTGCCCACCATCCCACCCAACCACCTGCCCACCATCCCACCGAACCACCTGCCCACCCTCTCACCCAACCACCTGCCCACCATCCCACCCAACCACCTGCCCACTCTCCCACCCACCAGCTGCCCACCATCCCACTCAACCACCTGCCCACCATCCCGCCCAACCACCTGCCCGTCCTCCCGCCCAACCACCTGCTCGTCCTTCCGCCCAACCACCTGCCCGTCCTCCCGCCCAACCACCTGCCCGTCCTCCCGCCCAACCACCTGCCCGTCCTCCCGCCCAACCACCTGCCCGTCCTCCCGCCCAACCACCTGCCCGTCCTCCCGCCCAACCACCTGCCCGTCCTCCCGCCCAACCACCTGCCCGTCCTCCCGCCCAACCACCTGCCCATCCTCCCGCCCAACCACCTGCCCGTCCTCCCGCCCAACCACCTGCCCGTCCTCCCGCCCAACCACCTGCCCGTCCTCCCGCCCAACCACCTGCCCGTCCTCCCGCCCAACCACCTGCCCGTCCTCCCGCCCAACCACCTGCCCGTCCTCCCGCCCATGTGTTACCTTGTCCTAGTTCATCATGATGCTGAACATAGGTGGTAGAGTAGCACATGACCATGTGGGTCCAGTGCACATGTGTTACCTTGTCCTAGTTCATCATGATGCTGAACATAGGTGGTAGAGTAGCACATGACCATGTGGGTCCAGTGCCCATGTGTTTCCTTGTCCTAGTTCATCATGATGCTGAACATAGGTGGTAGAGTAGCACATGACCATGTGGGTCCAGTGCACATGTGTTACCTTGTCCTAGTTCATCATGATGCTGAACATAGGTGGTAGAGTAGCACATGACCATGTGGGTCCAGTGCACATGTGTTACCTTGTCCTAGTTCATCATGATGCTGAACATAGGTGGTAGAGTAGCACATGACCATGTGGGTCCAGTGCCCATGTGTTTCCTTGTCCTAGTTCATCATGATGCTGAACATAGGTGGTAGAGTAGCACATGACCATGTGGGTCCAGTGCACATGTGTTACCTTGTCCTAGTTCATCATGATGCTGAACATAGGTGGTAGAGTAGCACATGACCATGTGGGTCCAGTGCACATGTGTTACCTTGTCCTAGTTCATCATGATGCTGAACATAGGTGGTAGAGTAGCACATGACCATGTGGGTCCAGTGCCCATGTGTTACCTTGTCCTAGTTCATCATGATGCTGAACATAGGTGGTAGAGTAGTACATGACCATGTGGGTCCAGTGCCCATGTGTTTCCTTGTCCTAGTTCATCATGATGCTGAACATAGGTGGTAGAGTAGCACATGACCATGTGGGTCCAGTGCCCATGTGTTTCCTTGTCCTAGTTCATCATGATGCTGTACATAGGTGGTAGAGTAGCACATGACCATGTGGGTCCAGTGCCCATGTGTCACCTTGTCCTAGTTCATCATGATGCTGAACATAGGTGGTAGAGTAGCACATGACCATGTGGGTCCAGTGCCCATGTGTTTCCTTGTCCTAGTTCATCATGATGCTGTACATAGGTGGTAGAGTAGCACATGACCATGTGGGTCCAGTGCCCATGTGTCACCTTGTCCTAGTTCATCATGATGCTGAACATAGGTGGTAGAGTAGCACATGACCATGTGGGTCCAGTGCACATGTGTTACCTTGTCCTAGTTCATCATGATGCTGAACATAGGTGGTAGAGTAGCACATGACCATGTGGGTCCAGTGCCCATGTGTTACCTTGTCCTAGTTCATCATGATGCTGAACATAGGTGGTAGAGTAGCACATGACCATGTGGGTCCAGTGCACATGTGTTACCTTGTCCTAGTTCATCATGATGCTGAACATAGGTGGTAGAGTAGCACATGACCATGTGGGTCCAGTGCCCATGTGTTACCTTGTCCTAGTTCATCATGATGCTGAACATAGGTGGTAGAGTAGCACATGACCATGTGGGTCCAGTGCACATGTGTTTCCTTGTCCTAGTTCATCATGATGCTGAACATAGGTGGTAGAGTAGCACATGACCATGTGGGTCCAGTGCCCATGTGTTTCCTTGTCCTAGTTCATCATGATGCTGAACATAGGTGGTAGAGTAGCACATGACCATGTGGGTCCAGTGCACATGTGTTACCTTGTCCTAGTTCATCATGATGCTGAACATAGGTGGTAGAGTAGCACATGACCATGTGGGTCCAGTGCACATGTGTTACCTTGTCCTAGTTCATCATGATGCTGAACATAGGTGGTAGAGTAGCACATGACCATGTGGGTCCAGTGCCCATGTGTTTCCTTGTCCTAGTTCATCATGATGCTGAACATAGGTGGTAGAGTAGCACATGACCATGTGGGTCCAGTGCACATGTGTTACCTTGTCCTAGTTCATCATGATGCTGAACATAGGTGGTAGAGTAGCACATGACCATGTGGGTCCAGTGCCCATGTGTTTCCTTGTCCTAGTTCATCATGATGCTGAACATAGGTGGTAGAGTAGCACATGACCATGTGGGTCCAGTGCCCATGTGTTTCCTTGTCCTAGTTCATCATGATGCTGAACATAGGTGGTAGAGTAGCACATGACCATGTGGGTCCAGTGCACATGTGTTACCTTGTCCTAGTTCATCATGATGCTGAACATAGGTGGTAGAGTAGCACATGACCATGTGGGTCCAGTGCACATGTGTTTCCTTGTCCTAGTTCATCATGATGCTGAACATAGGTGGTAGAGTAGCACATGACCATGTGGGTCCAGTGCCCATGTGTTTCCTTGTCCTAGTTCATCATGATGCTGAACATAGGTGGTAGAGTAGCACATGACCATGTGGGTCCAGTGCACATGTGTTACCTTGTCCTAGTTCATCATGATGCTGAACATAGGTGGTAGAGTAGCACATGACCATGTGGGTCCAGTGCCCATGTGTTTCCTTGTCCTAGTTCATCATGATGCTGAACATAGGTGGTAGAGTAGCACATGACCATGTGGGTCCAGTGCCCATGTGTTTCCTTGTCCTAGTTCATCATGATGCTGAACATAGGTGGTAGAGTAGCACATGACCATGTGGGTCCAGTGCCCATGTGTTACCTTGTCCTAGTCCTTGGAAAGCAGTATGGTAATTTGCTGCCTGGTGTCCGAACTATTTCCGGGCTCTGGTGGCCTGGTGGTTAACGCTCTGGCTTCACACGGTGAGGGCCTGGGTTCGATTCCCAGCCAGAGTAGAAACATTAAAATGGGTACCTGGGTGTTAGTCGACTGGTGTGGGTCGCATCCTGGGACACTGACTTAAGGAGGCCTGGTCACAGACCGGGCCGCGGGGGCGTTGACCCCCGGAACTCTCTCCAGGTAAACTCCAGGGACGATAGGGAAAGCCTTGAAGGGGAAACTGGATCACTACCTCCTCTGATTGGCGGACCATTCAGGCTGTGATGCATGAGCCAGCGGGCCGCTAACAGCAATAGCCTGGTTGACCAAGCAATTTACAGGGGCCGGGCAGCGATGGTAGAAAAAACTCTAGAAGCCAGTCTCCTGCCTCACGCAATTCCCTTCATTCTTTCCCATCCTTACATCCTCCTTGCCTTTCATCACCCCCTCTCCCGTCCTCCCCTACATCCCTCCCTTCCCACTACCAATCCTTTTTCCTTCCCATCCTCCCTTCACAGTGTCCAACCCTCCCTCCCCTCTCCCGACCTCGTTCCCCACCTTCACCACCTCCCTCCCCACCCCCCTCCACCTTCCCCACCTCCCTCCACCTTCCCCACCTCCCTCCCCCTTCACCACCTCCGTCCCCACCTCCCTTCCCCTTCATCTCCCTCCATCTTCTGTACCTCCCTCTCCACCTCCCTTCCCCTTCCCAACCTCTCTCCCCCACCTCTCTCCCGACTTCCCTCCCCCTACCACACCTTCCCCACCTCCCTCCACCTCCCTCCCCACCTTCCCCCCCACCCCCCCCCACCCAGCAACACAGGTCACTAGTGTCTGTTGTTATTCACTTGACTGAATTGGAATGTTGAAATTATTGTACCAAATATAGACAGGTTATAATGTTT
>NW_027200155.1:0-23689 GCF_038502225.1 Cherax quadricarinatus | reverse complement strand
ATTCTGTATCAATATTGGTGGCATCAGATTTTACATCTTACCAGAAGACATCAGAAACATTACTGGAGCAAGTCTAGATGTCTTCAGGAGAGAACTGGACAAGTATCTTCACCAGGTGCTAGATCAATCAGGTTGTGATGGATATGTGGGTCAGCAGGCCACCAGTAGCAACAGCCTGGTTAACCAGGCTAGCGCCAGACGAGCCTGGCCCATGGCCGGGCTCCGGGAGTAAACTCTGGAAGGTCATCAACGGTAGCAACTGGTTCTGTGTTGCAGTTATATTCAACACTTGCAAAAATGACCCTTTGTGTTGCAGTTGATGGGTTCAGTAGTTGCTTCTGGAGAAGTTTGGTTGGAATGGTGTCAGTTGCATGCTCAACCTTTGTCTCTGTGGCGCCAGGCACAGCAACACAACCAAAGACATTTGCAATGTGGTCACCATCACTAAATGCTCTTCAGTGGCAGGCAGGCCAGGCAGGTAGGCAGGCCAGGCAGGTAGGCAGGCCAGGCAGGCCAGGCAGGCCAGGCAAGCAGGCAGGCAGGCAGGCAGGCCAGGCAGGCAGGCCAGGCAGGCAGGCAGGCAAGGCAGGCAGGCAGGCCAGGTAGGCAGGGCAGGCAGGCAGGCAGGCAGGCAGGCAGGCAGGCAGGCAGGCAGGCAGGCAGGCAGGCAAGGCAGGCAGGCAGGCCAGGCAGGCAAGCAGGCCAGACAGGCAGGCAGGCCAGACAGGCAGGCAGGTCAGACAGGCAGGCAGGCAGGCAGGCAGGCAGGCAGGCAGGCAAGGCAGGCAGGCAGGCAGGCAGGCAGGCAGGCAGGCAGGCAGGCAGGCAGGCAGGCAGGCAAGGCAGGCCAGGCAGGCCAGGCAGGCCAGGCGGGCAGGGCAGGCAGGCCAGACAGGCAGGCAAGGCAGGCAGGCAGGCAGGCCAGACAGGCAGGCAGGCAGGCAGGCAGGCCAGGCAGGCCAGGCAGGCCAGGCAGGCCAGGCAGGCAGGCAGGCAGGCAAGGCAGGCAGGCAGGCAGGCCAGACAGGCAGGCAGGCAGGCCAGACAGGCAGGCAAGGCAGGCAAGGCAGGCAGGCAAGGCAGGCAGACCAGGGAGGCCAGGGAGGCCAGGGAGGCCAGGCAGGCAGGCAGGCAGGCCAGGCAGGCCAGGCAGGCAGGCAGGCAGGCAGGCAGGCCAGGCAGGCAGGCAGGCCAGGCAGGCAGGCCAGGCAGGCAGGCCAGGCACGCAGGCCAGGCAGGCAGGCCAGGCACGCATCAGTCTTGAGTTCTGAAGAGCACTCTGACCACTCTTACCAGTATTCATAACAATAAACACACAGGATCAAAATAAAATAATCAGAGAATTTAAAAAATCGACTTTTCCCACAATTTGCAGGAATTATCGTGTTATCTCGGCGCAAGTATTGAGAAATCATCCTTATCTATTCTTTCAAAATGAGACATATCCTTATCATGTCTCGAGTGTTGCTGTTATCAGCCAACATGAGAATCTTCAATGTTCACAACATACTGCTCAACTCTGGCAGCCCTTTTGTAATTCTCGGCACATTTTCTATCATTTTTTTTTTTTTAAGTGTGGGCACCACACGTCTTTGGCCTGGTGTGTCTTCAAGACCCCTGGTGTGTCTTCAAGACCCTTGGTGTGTCTTCAAGACCCCTGGTGTGTCTTCAAGACCCCTGGTGTGTCTTCAAGACCATTGGTGTGTCTTCAAGACCCCTGGTGTGTCTTCAAGACCCCTGGTGTGTCTTCAAGACCCCTGGTGTGTCTTCAAGACCCCTGGGTGTCTTCAAGACCCCTGATGTGTCTTCAAGACCCCAGGTGTGTCTTCAAGACCCCAGGTGTGTCTTCAAGACCCCTGGTGTGTCTTCAAGACCCCTGGTGTGTCAAGACCCCTGGTGTGTCAAGACCCCTGGGTGTCTTCAAGACCCCTGGTGTGTCTTCAAGACCCCTGGTGTGTCAAGACCCCTGGTGTGTCAAGACCCCTGGTGTGTCTTCAAGACCCCTGGTGTGTCTTCAAAACCCCTGGTGTGTCTTCAAGACCCCTGGTGTGTCTTCAAGACCCCTGGTGTGTCTTCAAGACCCCTGGTGTGTCTTCAAGACCCCTGGTGTGTCTTCAAGACCCCTGGTGAGTCTTCAAGACCCCAGGGTGTCTTCAAGACCCCTGGTGTGTCTTCAAGACCCCTGGGGAGTCTTCAAGACCCCTGGTGTGTCTTCAAGACCCATGGTGTGTCAAGACCCCTGGTGTGTCAAGACCCCTGGTGTGTCAAGACCCCTGGTGTGTCAAGACCCCTGGTGTGTCTTCAAGACCCCTGGTGTGTCTTCAAGACCCCTGGTGTGTCTTCAAGACCCCTGGGTGTCTTCAAGACCCCTGGTGTGTCAAGACCCCTGGTGTGTCTTCAAGACCCCTGGTGTGTCTTCAAGACCCCTGGTGTGTCAAGACCCCTGGCTGTCAAGACTCCTGGCTGTCAAGACCCCTGGGTGTCAAGACCCCTGGCTGTCAAGACCCCAGGGTGTCTTCAAGACCCCTGGCTGTCTTCAAGACCCCTGGTGTGTCTTCAAGACCCCTGGTGTGTCTTCAAGACCCCTGGTGTGTCTTCAAGACCCCTGGCTGTCTTCAAGACCCCTGGCTGTCTTCAAGACCCCTGGCTGTCTTCAAGACCCCTGGCTGTCTTCAAGACCCCTGGCTGTCTTCAAGACCCCTGACTGTCTTCAAGACTCCTGGCTGTCTTCAAGACCCCTGGCTGTCTTCAAGACTCCTGGCTGTCTTCAAGACTCCTGGCTGTCTTCAAGATCCCTGGTTGTCTTCAAGACCCCTCGCTGTCTTCAAGACTCCTGCTGTATTCAAGACTCCTGCTGTCTTCAAGACTCCTGCTGTCTTCAATACTCTTGGCTGTCTTCAAGACACCTGGCTGTCTTCAAGACTCCTGGCTGTCTTCAAGATCCTTGGTTGTTTCAAGACCCCCGGCTGTCTTCAAGACTCCTGGCTGTCTTCAAGACCCCTGTCTGTCTTCAAGACCCCTGGCTGTCTTCAAGACCCCTGGCTGTCTTCAAGACCCCTGGCTGTCTTCAAGACCCCTGGCTGTCTTCAAGACTCCTGGCTGTCTTCAAGACCCCTGGCTGTCTTCAAGATCCCTGGCTGTCTTCAAGACCCCTGGCTGTCTTCAAGACTCCTGCTGTCTTCAAGACTCCTGGCTGTCTTCAAGACCCCTGGCTGTCTTCAAGACTCCTGCTGTCTTCAAGACTCCTGCTGTCTTCAAGACTCTTGGCTGTCTTCAAGACCCCTGGCTGTCTTCAAGACTCCTGGCTGTCTTCAAGACCCCTGGCTGTCTTCAAGACCCCTGGCTGTCTTCAAGACCCCTGGCTGTCTTCAAGACTCCTGGCTGTCTTCAAGACCCCTGGCTGTCTTCAAGACCCCTGGCTGTCTTCAAGACCCCTGGCTGTCTTCAAGACTCCTGCTGTCTTCAAGACTCCTGGCTGTCTTCAAGACCCCTGGCTGTCTTCAAGACCCCTGGCTGTCTTCAAGACCCCTGGCTGTCTTCAAGACCCCTGGCTGTCTTCAAGACCCCTGGCTGTCTTCAAGACCCCTGGCTGTCTTCAAGACTCCTGGCTGTCTTCAAGACCCCTGGCTGTCTTCAAGACCCCTGGCTGTCTTCAAGACCCCTGGCTGTCTTCAAGACCCCTGGCTGTCTTCAAGACTCCTGGCTGTCTTCAAGACCCCTGGCTGTCTTCAAGACCCCTGGCTGTCTTCAAGACCCCTGGCTGTCTTCAAGACCCCTGGCTGTCTTCAAGACCCCTGGCTGTCTTCAAGACTCCTGGCTGTCTTCAAGACCCCTGGCTGTCTTCAAGACTCCTGGCTGTCTTCAAGACCCCTGGCTGTCTTCAAGACTCCTGGCTGTCTTCAAGACCCCTGGCTGTCTTCAAGACCCCTGGCTGTCTTCAAGACCCCTGGCTGTCTTCAAGACTCCTGCTGTCTTCAAGACTCCTGGCTGTCTTCAAGACCCCTGGCTGTCTTCAAGACTCCTGCTGTCTTCAAGACTCCTGCTGTCTTCAAGACTCCTGGCTGTCTTCAAGACCCCAGGCTGTCTTCAAGACCCCTGGCTGTCTTCAAGACCCCTGGCTGTCTTCAAGACCCCTGGCTGTCTTCAAGACCCCTGGCTGTCTTCAAGACCCCTGGCTGTCTTCAAGACTCCTGGCTGTCTTCAAGACCCCTGGCTGTCTTCAAGACCCCTGGCTGTCTTCAAGACCCCTGGCTGTCTTCAAGACTCCTGCTGT
The DNA here is from genome assembly GCF_038502225.1 of Cherax quadricarinatus. NCBI lineage: Eukaryota > Metazoa > Arthropoda > Malacostraca > Decapoda > Parastacidae > Cherax > Cherax quadricarinatus. The sequence goes on along the minus strand of NW_027200155.1, from coordinate 19,416 downwards.
CTTCAAGACTCCTGGCTGTCTTCAAGACCCCTGGCTGTCTTCAAGACCCCTGGCTGTCTTCAAGACCCCTGGCTGTCTTCAAGACCCCTGGCTGTCTTCAAGACCCCTGGCTGTCTTCAAGACCCCTGGCTGTCTTCAAGACTCCTGGCTGTCTTCAAGACCCCTGGCTGTCTTCAAGACCCCTGGCTGTCTTCAAGACCCCTGGCTGTCTTCAAGACCCCTGGCTGTCTTCAAGACCCCTGGCTGTCTTCAAGACTCCTGGCTGTCTTCAAGACCCCTGGCTGTCTTCAAGACTCCTGGCTGTCTTCAAGACCCCTGGCTGTCTTCAAGACTCCTGGCTGTCTTCAAGATCCCTGGCTGTCTTCAAGACCCCTGGCTGTCTTCAAGACCCCTGGCAGTCTTCAAGACTCCTGGCTGTCTTCAAGACTCCTGACTGTCTTCAAGACTCCTGGCTGTCTTCAAGACTCCTGACTGTCTTCAAGACTCCTGGCTGTCTTCAAGACCCCTGGCTGTCTTCAAGACCCCTGGCTGTCTTCAAGACTCCTGGCTGTCTTCAAGACCCCTGGCTGTCTTCAAGACTCCTGGCTGTCTTCAAGACTCCTGGCTGTCTTCAAGACTCCTGGCTGTCTTCAAGACCCCTGGCTGTCTTCAAGACCCCTGGCTGTCTTCAAGACTCCTGGCTGTCTTCAAGACTCCTGGCTGTCTTCAAGACCCCTGGCTGTCTTCAAGACTCCTGGCTGTCTTCAAGACTCCTGGCTGTCTTCAAGACTCCTGGCTGTCTTCAAGACCCCTGGCTGTCTTCAAGACCCCTGGCTGTCTTCAAGACTCCTGGCTGTCTTCAAGACTCCTGGCTGTCTTCAAGACCCCTGGCTGTCTTCAAGACCCCTGGCTGCCTTCAAGACCCCTGGCTGTTTTCAAAACTCCTGGCTGTCTTCAAGACCCCTGGCTGTCTTCAAGACTCCTGGCTGTCTTCAAGACTCCTGGCTGTCTTCAAGACCCCTGGCTGTCTTCAAGACTCCTGGCTGTCTTCAAGACTCCTGGCTGTCTTCAAGACCCCTGGCAGTCTTCAAGACCCCTGGCTGTCTTCAAGACTCCTGGCTGTCTTCAAGACCCCTGGCTGTCTTCAAGACCCCTGGCTGTCTTCAAGACCCCTGGCTGTCTTCAAGACCCCTGGCTGTCTTCAAGACTCCTGGCTGTCTTCAAGACCCCTGGCTGTCTTCAAGACTCCTGGCTGTCTTCAAGACTCCTGGCTGTCTTCAAGACTCCTGGCTGTCTTCAAGACCCCTGGCTGTCTTCAAGACCCCTGGTTGTCTTCAAGACCCCTGGCTGTCTTCAAGACCCGTGGCTGTCTTCAAGACCCCTGGCTGTCTTCAAGACCCCTGGCTGTCTTCAAGACTCCTGGCAGTCTTCAAGACTCCTGGCTGTCTTCAAGACCCCTGGCTGTCTTCAAGACCCCTGGCTGTCTTCAAGACTCCTGGCTGTCTTCAAGACCCCTGGCTGTCTTCAATACCCCTGGCTGTCTTCAAGACCTATGGCTGTCTTCAAGACTCCTGGCTGTCTTCAAGACCCCTGGCTGTCTTCAAGACCCCTGGCTGTCTTCAAGACCCCTGGCTGTCTTCAAGACTCCTGGCTGTCTTCAAGACCCCTGGCTGTCTTCAAGACCCCTGGCTGTCTTCAAGACTCCTGGCTGTCTTCAAGACCCCTGGCTGTCTTCAAGACCCCTGGCTGTCTTCAAGACTCCTGGCTGTCTTCAAGACTCCTGGCTGTCTTCAAGACCCCTGGCTGTCTTCAAGACCCCTGGCTGTCTTCAAGACTCCTGGCTGTCTTCAAGACCCCTGGCTGTCTTCAAGACTCCTGGCTGTCTTCAAGACTCCTGGCTGTCTTCAAGACCCCTGGCTGTCTTCAAGACCCCTGGCTGTCTTCAAGACTCCTGGCTGTCTTCAAGACTCCTGGCTGTCTTCAAGACTCCTGGCTGTCTTCAAGACTCCTGGCTGTCTTCAAGACTCCTGGCTGTCTTCAAGACTCCTGACTGTCTTCAAGACTCCTGGCTGTCTTCAAGACTCCTGGCTGTCTTCAAGACCCCTGGCTGTCTTCAAGACTCCTGGCTGTCTTCAAGACCCCTGGCTGTCTTCAAGACCCCTGGCTGTCTTCAAGACTCCTGGCTGTCTTCAAGACTCCTGGCTGTCTTCAAGACCCCTGGCTGTCTTCAAGACTCCTGGCTGTCTTCAAGACTCCTGGCTGTCTTCAAGACTCCTGGCTGTCTTCAAGACCCCTGGCAGTCTTCAAGACCCCTGGCTGTCTTCAAGACTCCTGGCTGTCTTCAAGACCCCTGGCTGTCTTCAAGACCCCTGGCTGTCTTCAAGACTCCTGGCTGTCTTCAAGACCCCCGGCTGTCTTCAAGACCCCTGGCTGTCTTCAAGACCCCTGGCTGTCAAGACCCCTGGCTGTCAAGACCCCTGGGTGTCTTCTAGACCCCTGGCTGTCTTCAAGACCCCTGGCTGTCAAGACCCCTGGGTGTCTTCAAGACCCCTGGTTGTCTTCAAGACCCCTGTCAAGACCCCTGGTTGTCTTCAAGACCCCTGTCAAGACCCCTGGGAATCATCAAGACCCGTGGGTATCAAGACCCCTGGCTGTCTTCAAGACCCCTGGCTGTCAAGACCCCTGGGTGTCTTCAAGACCCGTGGGTATCATCAAGACCCCTGGGTGTCTTCAAGACTCCTGGGTGTCAAGACCCCTGGTTGTCAAGACCCCTTGTCTTGAAGACCCCTGACTGTCAAGACCCCTGGTTGTCTTCAAGACCCCTTGTTGTCTTGAAGACCCCTGACTGTCAAGACCCCTGGTTGTCTTCAAGACCCCTGGCTGTCAAGACCCCAGGCTGTCAAGACCCCTGGCTGACAAGACCCCTGGCTGACAAGACCCCTGGCTGTCAAGACCCCTGGGTGTCTTCAAGACCCCTGGTTGTCTTCAAGACCCCTGTCAAGACCCCTGGGAATCATCAAGACCCCTTTGAATCATCAAGACCCTTGGCTGTCTTCAAGACCCCAGGTTGTCTTCAAGATCCCAGGTTGTCTTCAAGACCCCTGGCTGTCTTCAAGACCCCTGGCTGTCAAGATCCCTGGTTGTCTTCAAGACTCCTGGCTGTCTTCAAGACCCCTGACTGTCTTCTAGACCCCCGGTAGTCTTCAAGACTCCTGGCTTCAAGATCCCTGGTTGTCTTCAAAATCCTTGGCTGTTTTCAAAACCCCTGGTTGTCTTCAAGATCCCTGGCTGTCTTAAAGACCCCTGACTGTCTTGAAGACCCCAGGCTGTCTTCAAGACCCCTGGGTGTCTTCAAGACCCCTGGCTCTCTTCAAGATCCCTGGTTGTCTTCAAGACTCCTGGCTGTCTTCATGACCCCGGGTTGTTTTCAAGACCCCTGGCTGTCAAGACCCCTGGTTGTCTTCAAGACCCCTGGCTGTCAAGACCCCTGGCTGTCAAGACCCCTGGCTGTCTTCAAGACCCCTGGCTGTCTTCAAGACCCCTGTCTTCAAGACCCCTGGCTGTCTTCAAGACCCCTGGCTGTCTTCAAGACCCCTGGCTGTTTTCAAGACCCCTGGCTGTCTTCAAGACCCCTGACTGTCTTCAAGACACCTGGCTGTCTTCAAGACCCCTGGCTGTCTTCAAGACCCCTGGCAGTCTTCAAGACCCCTGTCTTCAAGACCCCTGGCTGTCTTCAAGACCCCTGTCTTCAAGACCCCTGGCTGTCTTCAAGACCCCTGACTGTCTTCAAGACCCCTGGCTGTTTTCAAGACCCCTGGCTGTCTTCAAGACCCCTGACTTCAAGACCCCTGGCTGTTTTCAAGACCCCTGGCTGTCTTCAAGACCCCTGGCTGTCTTCAAGACCCCTGGCTGTCTTCAAGACCCCTGGCTGTCTTCAAGACCCCTGACTGTCTTCAAGACCCCTGGCTGTCTTCAAGACCCCTGGCTGTCTTCAAGACCCCTGGCTGTTTTCAAGACCCCTGGTTGTCTTCAAGACCCCTGGCTGTCTTCAAGACCCCTGGCTGTCTTCAAGACCCCTGGCTGTCTTCAAGACCCCTGGCTGTCTTCAAGACCCCTGGCTGTCTTCAAGAAGGCGCTGGACAGGCACCTAAAGTCAGTACCTGACCAGCCAGGCTGTGGTTCCTACGCCGGTTTGCCTGCAGGCAACAGCAGCAACCTGGTTGATCAGGCCCTGATCCACCACGAGGCCTGGTCACTGACCAGGCCGCGGGGGCGTTGACCCCCGAAACCTCAGTGATTTTGACGTCATTTAAACTTCGTCTTAAACATTTAATTTACTGTTTACAAACTTAAAAGAAATGTTATCTAATACATTTGCACTTTGATGTGACCCACAACAGTCTGGTAACCAAACCATACCACGGGTGGGGTTAGAACTCGCGGTCAGTCTCTCATAAAACTCCAAACCGACGCGTTAGCCACTGGACCAGCAGGTTTGCCAGGCGCCCGTATGCTGCAGCGGTTATTTGGTTGATGTGTGCCTCCGGTGATGTGCTCGGTGTTATGGTCACCCCAAGGTCTTTCTCCCTGAGTGAGGTCTGTAGTCTTTGTCCACCTAGCCTATACTCTGTCTGCGGTCTTCTTTGCCCCTCCCCAATCTTCATGACTTTGCATTTGGCTGGATTGAATTCGAGAAGCCAGTTACTGGACCACATGTCCAGCCTGTCCAGGTCTCTTTGCAGTCCTGCCTCATCCTCGTCCGATTTAATTCTTCTCATCAACTTCACATCATCTGCGAACAGGGACACTTCAGAGTCTATTCCTTCCATCATGTCGTTCACATGTATCAAAAATAGCACTGGTCCTAGAACTGACCCCTGTGATACCTCTTCACGTACCATGACTCGTTGCTGCCTCCCTGTCAGGTATTCCCTTATCCATTGCAGTGCCCTCCCTTTTACATGCTCCTGATCCTCCAGCTTCTGCACTAATCTCTTGTGGGGAACTATGTCAAAGGCCTTCCTGCAGTCTAGGAAAATGCAATCTACCCCCCCTCTCTCTCGTGTCTTACTTCTGTTACCTTGTCATAAAACTCCAGGAGGTTTGTGATACAGGATTTGCCTTCCATGAACCCATGCTGGTTTTCATTTATAATCTTGTTCCTTTCCAGGTGTTCGACCACTCTCCTCCTGATAATCTTCTCCATGACTTTGCACACAATACACGTCAGAGACACAGGTTTGTAGTTTAGTGCCTCGTTTCTGTTTCCTTTCTTAAATATGGGGACTACATTAGCTGTCTTCCATTTCTCAGGTAGTTGCCCAGTTTCAAGGGATGTGTTGAAGATTGTGGTTAGAGGCACGCACAGCATCTCTGCTCCTTCTCTAAGGACCCATGGGGAGATGTTGTCCGGTCCCATCGCCTTTGAGGTGTCAAGGTCACTTAAGAGCTTCTTCACCTCCTCCTCAGTTGTTCGTATGTCATCCAACACTTGTTGGTATATTCCCTCTTGATGTTCCCTTCTGTGCTGTCTTCCCACAGCCCTTCCTGTCTCTACTGTAAAAACTTCCTTAAATCTCCTGTTCAGCTCCTCACATACCTCCTGATCATTTCTTGTGAGTTCTCCACCTTCTGTCCTTAATCTGAACACCTGGTCTTTGACTGTTGTCTTCCTCCTGATGTGGCTATACAACAGTTTCGGGTCAGTCTTGATTCTCGATGCTATGTCATTTTCATACTGTCGCTGGGCCTCCCTCCTTACCTGTGTGTACTCATTCCTGGCTCTGTGACTGATCTCCCCATTTTCGTGTGTTCTCTGCCTTCTGTACTTTTTCCATTCTCTATTGCACTTTGTTTTTGCCTCCTTACACCGTCGGGTAAACCAGGGGCTCGTTCTGGTCTTCCCATTGTTACTGTGTGTGTGTGTGTGTGTGTGTGTGTGTGTGTGTCACCTGACTATTCCACAATGCATCATAACACACGAGGTTGTGTTTTGAACACGTTTTTCCATTAACAGTTTACACCAGGTTCACAATACATCCGTCATCCAGTTACACAACGTTAACTCTTATAAATTATTAACGTAACTGTGTCAGCAATGTACAAAATATGAGGAAAATTTCAACAGGGAAGGTAGAGAGTAATGATAAAAGTGTATAATTGGCAACTAAGTAGGAAGGTCCTCCTGAGGTGGAGGGCAGAGCAGGCAACGTTGTTCACTGACTCACCACAGTGGGTGTAGTGGTGGTGCTGCTCCCTCTCTCCTCTCCACACTGTGTGTAGTGGTGGTGCTGCTCCCTCTCTCCTCTCCACACTGTGTGTAGTGGTGGTGCTGCTCCCTCTCTCCTCTCCACACTGTGTGTAGTGGTGGTGCTGCTCCCTCTCTCCTCTCCACACTGTGTGTAGTGGTGGTGCTGCTCCCTCTCTCCTCTCCACACTGTGTGTAGTGGTGGTGCTGCTCCCTCTCTCCTCTCCACACTGTGTGTAGTGGTGGTGCTGCTAGCTTATCCTCCCTCTCTCCATCACACACTGAATCTCCACACTGTAGTGGTGCTAGTTAACCCTCCCACTATCACACACTGACTCTCCACACTGTGTAGTGGTGCTAGCCAACCCTCCCACCATCACACACTGACTCTCCACACTGTGTAGTGGTGCTAGCCAACCCTCCCACCATCACACACACCTACCTCACCTCTACCAGCTTCATACTACATTACCGACACAATTCAACAGTTCTTGAGAGAACATTTCGTCTACATTTCAACTCTGTTTAATACAAACTCGAGTCAAAAGACCAGTCAAGCGCTATTACCAGTGGATTAACTTGTGCCTCCTAATATCACTGAAAATACACTGCTGGTGTTGTAGTCAAGAAGAATTCAACAGTAGTGGTGTCACATTTACTACAAGTGGACGACAGTGACGACAGAAGTGAACTCATTCAATGTCGGGTAAGTTAACACTGTACATTACTTAGCCATTTATCTGACCTTTTACGACCTTGCTTCCTCATCCTCTCATTCATACAGGTACCTTTTTACCCTTTAGTTCTCCACCTCTACATCTCAACGGAGTAAATTATGTCCATGTATGAAGTAACACTCTCCTAAATAACCGAAAACTTTATATTTCTCTATAATGTGTAATGCCTGTGTAAACTGTTTTAAGGTACCGTTAATATAAAGTTTACTACCAGAGAGACTTATCCCCGAGGCTGCGATGGTAAACTTTACCTGTAAACTTGCACGACATATATATATATATATATATATATATATATATATATATATATATATATATATATATATATATATATATATATATATATATATATATATATATATATATATATTATATATATATATATATATATTATATATATATATATATATTATATATATATATATATATATTATTTATATATATATATATATATATATATATATATATATATATATATATATATATACATTATATATATATATAATGTCGTGCCGAATAGGCAGAACTTGCGATCTTGGCTTAAATAGCAACGTTCATCTTGCCATATAGGACAAGTGAAAATTTGTGTATGCAATAATTTCGCCAAAATCATTCTGAACCTAACGAAAAAAATATATTTCACTGTGTTTGTTTAGTATTAAATTATTGTAAACAAATCTAAAATATATTTAGTTGGGTTAGGCTAAAATAAATTGTTCTTGTTATAATAAGGTTAGGTAAGTTTTCTAAGATTCTTTTGGTGCAAAATTAATTTTTTTTACATTAACATTAATGAAAAAATATATCTTTAAACGTATAAGAGAAATTTTCAGAAAGGACTTAATTTTAAATGAGTTCTTGCTAAGTGACCAGTTTTACATCTTCGGCACGACATATATATATATACATATATATATATATATATATATATATATATATATATATATATTTATATATATATATATATTATATACACACACACACACACACACACACACACACACACACACACACAAGAAGATCACAGTAATTAGGTGATATCACAATATGCGGAACAACCACTGTGAAAGACAAGCGAAATTCCAAGCGCTTTCGTGACTTCTCGTATTATCTAGGAGGTTTCTTTCAGCTCCACGGGGGGAGTTGAATGATAGCTCTTGGCCTTCCGTGTTGCAATCAACATTATCAGGAGCTTTCAATGTTCCAGGAAGGAGGATAAAATCCCAGCAAACAGGTTCAGAGTGAGTGTTTTTGCTAGGATGAGGGAGGAGGGAAACAGAAAATAAGAGCCCATGGGTGCCACTTATTCCAGTGCCTGATGCCTGAAATGTTGACTTTTTTAAGACATTATAAGAGTGCCAACCCACAGGCACTGATAGTATCGCTGCAGCACAACGAGTATAACAATTAGTCCCCTTTGAACTTGAATGATTCCCTGGTACTGTCCCGGACCGGGTCTTTTCCAGACGGTGACCCGGCGTTAGTCCCCTTTAAATGAGTTTCCCTTTGCATGAGTCGCCGTGAACCGTTTTCTAAGATATGGAAAAATACCCAGACAGGTGCCAGATATCAATATTTAGAATGTTAAGCCTTTTACATCATATCGAAGTTGACGGAATTCTTGACGACTGCCACTAATTATGCTTGTGTTGCCACGATAGTTATCAGTGCTTGTGGGATGGCGGTTTTATAATGCCTTAAAAATAGTCAACCTTCCGGGCATCAGGCACTGGCATAAGTGGCACTCTTGGGCTCTTATTGTCTGCTTCCCTCTTTCATTCTAGCAAAAACACTCACTCTGAACGTGTCTGCTGGGATTTTATCATCTTCCCTGCAATATTGCAAGCTCCTGATGTGTTTATTGCAACACGAAAGGCCTAGAGCTAGCTTTCGTTTTTCTTTCACAGTGGTTGTGATATCACCAGTTCACTGTGATCGTATTGCATATAATTATATATATATATATATATATATATATATATATATATATATATATATATATATATATATTATATATATATATATATATATATGTCGTGCCGAATAGGCAGAACTTGCGATCTTGGCTTAAATAGCAACGTTCATCTTGCCATATAGGACAAGTGAAAATTTGTGCATTCAATAATTTCGCCAAAAATCATTCTGAATCAAACGAAAAAAATATATATCGTTGTTTCTTTATTATTAAATTATTGTAAACGTATCTAAAATATATTTAGTTGGGTTAGGCTAAAATAAATTGTTCTTGTTACAATAAGGTCAGGTAAGTTTTCTAAGATTCTTTTGGAGCAAAATTAAAAATTCTTACATTAACATTAATGAAAACAATATATCTTTAAACGTATAAGAGAAAAATTTAGAAAGGACTTAATTTTAAATGAGTTCTTGCTAATTGACCAGTTTTACATATATATATATATATATATATATATATATATATATATATATATATATATATATATATATATATATACATAGTGGTATGGTTGTCCAACACGGGTACCGGAGGTCACATGAGCATCGCTCTACATTCAGACGTATTTATGATATATACAGTTAAGCTGGGCCAGTGTTCGTAAGTAAATATGTATACAGATGCCAGAAACTAGAGTATACATATAGTATACTATAGATAGGAGAAGCATCAATAAATGTCGAAAATAATTAAGACAAAATTCGCAGCAACGGATACAAGTTAGACGAATCTAAATTTAATAATATAGAGACGAGAGATGTAGTGAGCAACGTCACTTATAATTGTATCTTGGGTTATTTTAAAAATAGATTGGAGAGGTAGCTGCATGGGAAGGGTTAAACGTAAGACTGCTTCGCATGGGCCAACATTGGTACAGTGGTACTACTAGTCTTGTGTATACTGTGTACCACTACTCAGGCTGCTTCTATCATCCATATTTCTGTATCACATCGTAATATTCCTAAGATTAAACTGTTTATTATTATTCAGTTGTTCCAGTAAATGCTGTACAACCTAATTTACAAAATATTACCTTAACCACCGCTACCAAGATATCTAGTTTATAATCTGATAAGCGCGCACGTTTTATTCACTTATCTTAGTTTTACAATGCCAATAAGGTTAACGAATCACTAAAATAACCTAGACATAATTCTGGGTTATACTTCTGTAATAACCTGTTGTGAGTTATTATAGATGGCGTGGGAATATCGCCTGCCTAGCAGGCTTTATAAAGTCCAAACTTAAAGCTTCTTGCGTAGGCAACACTTAAGTCTTAAAGTTCCCTATGTTAAACCATACCCCGGCCGGGATAGAACCCGCGGTCAGAGTGTCTCAAAACTCCAGACCGTCGTGTTAGCCACTAGACCACAATAAGATTCGTCCAACTAGGTATATTTCTACACCATAGGAAGGTTAGCATAGGCCACCACTGTGACCACAAATGCAAGTTTTTACAGACGAATCTCCAGTTGGTCCAGTGGCTAAAGCGACGGTCTGGAGTTTTGAGACTCTAACCGCGAGTTCAAATCCCGCCCGTGGTATGGTTTGTTTGCAATCGTGTCATTACGATTCCCTATGTTGCTTGCGTGTCTGTCAGCTACGTTACGTTAAAACTATACAACATAAGACTGACAGGACTAACAGATACCGAGAATGCTACTCTACCCCCTCAAGGAAAGTTGCTTAATGAAGGTTGTGTTATACTGAAGCTGTTTCTGTAATATCTTGTTTGAGAGAACCGGGGACCTGCTGACTGGCTCTCCTGTTTCTGTTATCAAACATATGAGTCTTGGCCACTAATCCTCACATCCTAGTTCTGTCAGGACCCTCCATCCTCTTTAGAGACCACATTGTTGTTATGGGGTGTGGAAGCCTAATTGTATTCATTAGGGAATACAATTAGGCTTCTCACTATCCCAATTATCTGGCATCTTCTCAAAGTGTTTTAGTACCAGATCACTTTCTCCTTGACCAAGTGTTTTGTAACCATTAAGTCAGTAAATCATAGTGATGAATGTAGTAGTTACTTTCCCAAAATCTTTAATTTGTTACTCTGAATAGAACTGGTTTGTGCTGACCGAGTTACCGAAATTGTGTAGTGAGGGTATGACTCACGAAATCGTAATGACACGATTTGAACCCGCAGTCAGTCTCTCAAAACTCCAGCTAGCGTGGCCGTGACGAACTCTAGCTCAAGTCCCCTCACTGCCGTCAACATGACTCACGAAATCGTAATGACACGATTGCAAACAAACCATACCACGGGCGGGATTTGAACCCGCAGTCAGTCTCTCTCAAAACTCCAGACCGTCACGTTAGCCACTGGGCCTATGCAGTGAGGGGACTTGAGCTAGAGTTCGTCACGGCCACGCTAGCTGGAGATTCGTCTGTAAAAACTTGCATTTGTGGTCACAGAGGTGCCTGTGCTAACCTTCCTATGGTGTAGAAATATACCTAGTTGGATGAACCTTATTGTGGCTAGCTGGTCTAGTGACTAACGCGACGGGCTGGAGTTTTGAGACTATGACCGCGGGTTCTATCCCCGCCCGTGGTACGGTTTGTAGTGAGGGTATCTGTGATGGAACTTCTCGCTAACCAGTGGCGTCTTCAGTCCAATACTGAGAAGGACGGTATTGGACTGAAGTCACTTGCTGGCGAAACGTTTCCTCAGTAAAGATACCGAAATGTTGCACAAGTGACGTTCTTCAACTCGTTGGGTTTCTAAACTATTTACATCATATGTGACATGGTGAGCGGCTCTTGTTCCATGGAATTAAACTCATCCACCCTCTTCTTGACTCGAACCTTACTGCTAAAACATGTGCAACTCTTGGGTATCTTTATTGAGGAAACGTTTCGCCACACAGTGGCTTCATCAGTCCATACAAAGGAGAATCTTGAAAAACAGGAGGAGAATGAGGTAATCAGTCCCTCAACCTTGAGTCGATGTGGTCAGTCCATCAATTCTATTCAAGATTGATGGACTGAACACATCGACTCAAGGTTGAGGGACTGATTACCTCATTCTCCTCCTGTTCTTCAAGTTTCTCCTTTGTATGGACTGATGAAGCCACTGTGTGGCGAAACGTTTCCTCAATAAAGATTCCCATGTGTTGCATAAGTGTCTCAATTCTTCAACTTGTCGGTTTTTCAAACCATTCATCACATTAATATATGAGTGGGTGTGGGTGGGTGTGAGTTGAACCTGACTAGCTTGTGCTACTAGATCAGTTGCCGTGTTCCTTCCTTAAATGAATGTGACCTGACCTGACTAGGTTGGGGCATTGGCTTAAATCGGTAGGAAACATGGACCTGTCTCGCATGGGCCAGTAGGCCTGTTGCAGTGTTCCTTTCTTACGTTCTTTCAATCTTCAGACTGTGTGACTCCTACTGTTGAGCGCTTCCCCATATATTACCACTAATAATAATATATATGACGTAGAGGGACAGTCTTAAGCGTGGTCCAGGAAGCCATTACAAAGCACAGCCATAAGCCAGTCATTACTGTATATCGAGTATTGTTAGGTAAGACACATATGCAACAGTTAGGTATCTTTATTTCGAAACGTTTCGCCTACACAGTAGGCTTCTTCAGTCGAGTACAGAAAATGAACATCAAAATGGTATAAAATACCGACAGGTAGGTACCTACCGAGTACAGAAAAGTTGATAGAAGCAGAAGATACTTGAAGACGATGTAATCAGTCCATCACCCTTAAAGTTTTGAGGTGGTCAGTCCCTCAGTCTGGAGAAGAGCATTGTTCCATAGTATGAAACAACGGAACAATGCTCTTCTCCAGACTGAGGGACTGACCACCTCAAAACTTTATGGGTGATGGACTGATTACATCGTCTTCAAGTATCTTCTGCTTCTATCAACTTTTCTGTACTCGACTGAAGAAGCCTACTGTGTAGGCGAAACGTTTCGAAATAAAGATACCTAACTGTTGCATATGTGTCTTACCTAACAATCTGTCGGTATTTTATACCATTTTAATGTTCATATCGAGTATTAATACGTGTGTAGAATGTGATGTAGCAGGTGACTGACCCTCCAGGGATAGTGCTTTCACTTTTGTCAAGTGTTTCTTGATCCAGGAAACTGGAGCTTCCTCAACTCTCTCCCTTCCTCGGATTAAACCAGATCACCCGCTCCCAGACACGTATATAGGCACTTATTATAACAGTAACCACCAGAATAAGGTGAATGTAGTGTGACGGTTGTTACTGTAATAAGGTGAATGTAGTGTGACGGTTGTTACTGTAATAAGGTGAATGTAGTGTGACGGTTGTTACTGTAATAAGGTGAATGTAGTGTGACGGTTGTTACTGTAATAAGGTGAATGTAGTGTGACGGTTGTTACTGTAATAAGGTGAATGTAGTGTGACGGTTGTTACTGTAATAAGGTGAATGTAGTGTGACGGTTGTTACTGTAATAAGGTGAATGTAGTGTGACGGTTGTTACTGTAATAAGGTGAATGTAGTGTGACGGTTGTTACTGTAATAAGGTGAATGTAGTGTGACGGTTGTTACTGTAATAAGGTGAATGTAGTGTGACGGTTGTTACTGTAATAAGGTGAATGTAGTGTGACGGTTGTTACTGTAATAAGGTGAATGTAGTGTGACGGTTGTTACTGTAATAAGGTGAATGTACACACAGAGATGTACACTTGTTAAAGTGTATGTACACACAGAGATGTACACTTGTTAAAGTGTATGTACACACAGAGATGTACACTTGTTAAAGTATGTACACACAGAGATGTACACCTGTTAAAGTGTATGTACACACAGAGATGTACACCTGTTAAAGTGTATGTACACACAGAGATGTACACCTGTTAAAGTGTATGTACACACAGAGATGTACACCTGTTAAAGTGTGTACACACAGATGTACACCTGTGTGTACATGTCAAGTCTTGCTAGGTTTAACAGTGCCAAAATACATTCAAAAATAGATCTTATTAAAAGCCTTCTCTTAGGCCTAAATACCTAGTTTATATTAACATTACAAAATATAATCCTCATGTATCAATATTAAACTTAACAACCCAATATAACCGTTCTGAAATTAACATAATTTAGCCTAATTCTGAGCCCAAATTTATTACTGGTACGAGAAGCTACATGGTAAGATAGTGTGACTGATGTCCTGTATAATCCACTGCTACATTTTCCTGTAATATTAATTTGTATTTATATTTTTGCAATTAGAATGATCTGACATCAATTAAATGTTCATTTCGTAATGATTGGACTCAGTCTTAGTCATGTGATGACCCACAGCTACTCCAGCTGTGGTCATCTGACCAAGGCCTTCCACTGGCTTACACCTTCACCCTTCTAAAAATTAGGGTTATAATTATAACCACTTATTAACATACGTCAGTGGAGTCATGATTTTTAACTAGTAGTTTGATAAAGAGATGAGCACTTATAGTGGTAATGTTTTATTAAAGACATGGTGTCTGAATTAGACTTGTGTGTTTAGTGGCCATGACAGCTGCCACTTACGTCCTCTCCACCCTCACACTCGCCCTTTTTCCCCATACAAACTGCTACATCTCTAATCTACCCATCATTACTGCTACTACTGCTGCTACTATTGCTACTACTACTACTACTACTTCTACGAGATCGATAAACCCGTAAATCCTTCCATTCAAACCACTCCAGACCTTTGTGGACCTTGGGATGGTGGTGGTATTTGGCTGGTTTAAAGAGACATCAGCAAACACTAGGACATATTTATTAGAAAACGTTTCGGTCTTGGGACCTTAGTCACTTCAAGGTCTCAGGTCCGAAACGTTTTTTTAATAAACATGTCCCAGTGTTTGCTCAGGCACCACCGTGATGACTAATCTGCATCAACACAACTTTACCAAGAAGGAACGCGAGTTGAGGTAACAGTTCTTCCTGGTACTGTGTTGTTGTTGTCCAGCTTCCATTTTGCATCTAGAAGGCTGACATCTCCAAGGATATATGGGGTAGAATTCCCCAAATTTTCAAAGCACCTGTCTTATCTATCTGTTCAATGAATTCTTCCGTCGTTGCTGCTGCTGATGCTTTACATACAAGTTTAATTACTAGGGTTTTGGTCCCCAGTTTTATTCCAAGTCTCTCTGAAATATGTGATGATATTTAACAGTTCTCTGGGAATAAGTATTTCACACAGCGATGTTGTAAACACACTACCCGTTTTCTGTAGCTATTTATTTCACAGTATCAAGGGGGTGTTAGGTTGGGTAAGATTTGGTAGATGGTCCTATAATTTCCTAACAAATGGAACACAAAACGTAATAGTAAAGAAAGTCCGAGGCAGCTGCAGTGAAAAGCTCTGTTCCACAAGGCACAGTACTCGCTCCCAGTGTTCCACAAGGCATAGTACTCGCTCCCAGTGTTCCACAAGGCACAGTACTCGCCCCCAGTGTTCCCCAAGGCACAGTACTCGCTCCCAGTGTTCCACAAGGCACAGTACTCGCTCCTAGTGTTCCACAAGGCACAGTACTCGCTCCCAGTGTTCCACAAGGCACAGTACTCGCTTCCAGTGTTCCACAAGGCACAGTACTCGCTCCCAGTATTCCACAAGGCACAGTACTCTCTCCCAGTGTTCCACAAGGCACAGTACTCGCTCCCAGTGTTCCACAGGGCACAGTACTCGCTCCCAGTGTTCCACAAGGCACAGTACTCGCTCCCAGTGTTCCACAAGGCACAGTACTCGCTCCCAGTGTTCCACAAGGCACAGTACTCGCTCCCAGTGTTCCACAAGGCACAGTACTCGCTCCCAGTGTTCCACAAGGCACAGTACTCGCTCCCAGTGTTCCACAAGGCACAGTACTCGCTCCCAGTGTTCCACAAGGCACAGTACTCGCTCCCAGTGTTCCACAAGGCACAGTACTCGCTCCTAGTGTTCCACAAGGCACAGTACTCGCTCCCAGTGTTCCACAAGGCACAGTACTCGCTTCCAGTGTTCCACAAGGCACAGTACTCGCTCCCAGTATTCCACAAGGCACAGTACTCTCTCCCAGTGTTCCACAAGGCACAGTACTCGCTCCCAGTGTTCCACAAGGCACAGTACTCGCTCCCAGTATTCCACAAGGCACAGTACTCGCTCCCAGTGTTCCACAAGGCACAGTACTCACTCCCAGTGTTCCACAAGGCACAGTACTCGCTCCCAGTGTTCCACAAGGCACAGTACTCGCTCCCAGTGTTCCACAAGGCACAGTACTCGCTCCCAGTGTTCCACAAGGCACAGTACTCGCTCCCAGTGTTCCACAAGGCACAGTACTCGCTCCCAGTGTTCCACAAGGCACAGTACTCGCTCCCAGTGTTCCACAAGGCACAGTACTCGCTCCCAGTGTTCCACAAGGCACAGTACTAGCTCCCAGTGTTCCACAAGGCACAGTACTCGCTCCCAGTGTTCCACAAGGCACAGTACTCGCTCCCAGTGTTCCACAAGGCACAGTACTCGCTCCCAGTGTTCCACAAGGCACAGTACTCGCTCCCAGTGTTCCACAAGGCACAGTACTCGCTCCCAGTGTTCCACAAGGCACAGTACTCGCTCCCAGTGTTCCACAAGACACAGTACTCGCTCCCAGTGTTCCACAAGGCACAGTACTCGCTCCCAGTGTTCCACAAGACACAGTACTCGCTCCCAGTGTTCCACAAGGCACAGTACTCGCTCCCAGTGTTCCACAAGGCACAGTACTCGCTCCCAGTGTTCCACAAGGCACAGTACTCGCTCCCAGTATTCCACAAGGCACAGTACTCGCTCCCAGTGTTTCACAAGGCACAGTACTCGCTCCCAGTGTTCCACAAGGCACAGTACTCGCTCCCAGTGTTCCACAAGGCACAGTACTGGCTCCCAGTGTTCCACAAGGCACAGTACTGGCTCCCAGTGTTCCACAAGGCACAGTACTCGCTCCCAGTATTCCACAAGGCACAGTACTCGCTCCAAGTGTTTCACAAGGCACAGTACTCGCTCCCAGTGTTCCACAAGGCACAGTACTCGCTCCCAGTGTTCCACAAGGCACAGTACTCGCTCCCAGTGTTCCACAAGGCACAGTACTCGCTCCCAGTGTTCCACAAGGCACAGTACTCGCTCCCAGTATTCCACAAGGCACAGTACTCGCTCCCAGTGTTCCACAAGGCACAGTACTCGCTCCCAGTGTTCCACAAGGCACAGTACTCGCTCCCAGTGTTCCACAAGGCACAGTACTCGCTCCCAGTGTTCCACAAGGCACAGTACTCGCTCCCAGTGTTCCACAAGGCACAGTACTCGCTTCCAGTGTTCCTCAAGGCACAGTACTCGCTCCCAGTATTCCACAAGGCACAGTACTCGCTCCCAGTGTTCCACAAGGCACAGTACTCGCTCCCAGTGTTCCACAAGGCACAGTACTCGCTCCCAGTGTTCCACAAGGCACAGTACTCGCTCCCAGTGTTCCACAAGGCACAGTACTCGCTCCCAGTATTCCACAAGGCACAGTACTCGCTCCCAGTGTTCCACAAGGCACAGTACTCGCTCCCAGTGTTCCACAAGGCACAGTACTCGCTCCCAGTGTTCCACAAGGCACAGTACTCGCTCCCAGTGTTCCACAAGGCACAGTACTCGCTCCCAGTGTTCCACAAGGCACAGTACTCGCTCCCAGTGTTCCACAAGGCACAGTACTCGCTCCCAGTGTTCCACAAGGCACAGTACTCGCTCCCAGTGTTTCACAAGGCACAGTACTCGCTCCCAGTGTTCCACAAGGCACAGTACTCGCTCCCAGTGTTCCACAAGGCACAGTACTCGCTCCCAGTGTTCCACAAGGCACAGTACTCGCTCCCAGTGTTCCACAAGGCACAGTACTCGCTCCCAGTGTTCCACAAGGCACAGTACTCGCTCCCAGTGTTCCACAAGGCACAGTACTCGCTCCCAGTGTTCCACAAGGCACAGTACTCGCTCCCAGTGTTCCACAAGGCACAGTACTCGCTCCCAGTGTTCCACAAGGCACAGTACTCGCTCCCAGTGTTTCACAAGGCACAGTACTCGCTCCCAGTGTTCCACAAGGCACAGTACTCGCTCCCAGTATTCCACAAGGCACAGTACTCGCTCCCAGTGTTCCACAAGGCACAGTACTCGCTCCCAGTGTTCCACAAGGCACAGTACTCGCTCCCAGTGTTCCACAAGGCACAGTACTCGCTCCCAGTGTTCCACAAGGCACAGTACTCGCTCCCAGTGTTCCACAAGGCACAGTACTCGCTCCCAGTGTTCCACAAGGCACAGTACTCGCTCCCAGTGTTCCACAAGGCACAGTACTCGCTCCCAGTGTTCCACAAGGCACAGTACTCGCTCCCAGTGTTCCACAAGGCACAGTACTCGCTCCCAGTGTTCCACAAGGCACAGTACTCGCTCCCAGTGTTCCACAAGACACAGTACTCGCTCCCAGTGTTCCACAAGGCACAGTACTCGCTCCCAGTGTTCCACAAGGCACAGTACTGGCTCCCAGTGTTCCACAAGGCACAGTACTGGCTCCCAGTGTTCCACAAGGCACAGTACTGGCTCCCAGTGTTCCACAAGGCACAGTACTGGCTCCCAGTGTTCCACAAGGCACAGTACTGGCTCCCAGTGTTCCACAAGGCACAGTACTGGCTCCCAGTGTTCCACAAGGCACAGTACTGGCTCCCAGTGTTCCACAAGGCACAGTACTGGCTCCCAGTGTTCCACAAGGCACAGTACTGGCTCCCAGTGTTCCACAAGGCACAGTACTGGCTCCCAGTGTTCCACAAGGCACAGTACTGGCTCCCAGTGTTCCACAAGGCACAGTACTGGCTCCCAGTGTTCCACAAGGCACAGTACTGGCTCCCAGTGTTCCACAAGGCACAGTACTGGCTCCCAGTGTTCCACAAGGCACAGTACTGGCTCCCAGTGTTCCACAAGGCACAGTACTGGCTCCCAGTGTTCCACAAGGCACAGTACTCGCTCCCAGTGTTCCACAAGGCACAGTACTCGCTCCCAGTGTTCCACAAGGCACAGTACTGGCTCCCAGTGTTCCACAAGGCACAGTACTCGCTCCCAGTGTTCCACAAGGCACAGTACTCGCTCCCAGTGTTCCACAAGGCACAGTACTGGCTCCCAGTGTTCCACAAGGCACAGTACTCGCTCCCATCTTGTTCCTCATCCTCATATCTGACACAGAGAGAGATGTAAGCTATAGCTCCGTGTCTTCCCTTGTGGATGACACCCGGATTGTCATAAGTGTCCTCCATCGAAGACACTGTAAGACTCCAAGCGGACATCAGCCAAATCTCCAGGTAAACAGGACAAGTGTTTCCTGACGCGGGTCTTAGTTATACGATGAGCCGTCACTGGAGCTTTTGGTCATCTGACCGAGGCCTTCCACTGGCTTACCAGTCCACCCCTTGAAAAATTTTGGTCATGATTATAAACACACATTAAGATAGCGTTATTAACGTACTTAAGACAGTGTGA